>NC_133664.1:118841458-119141458 GCF_037893015.1 Macrotis lagotis | reverse complement strand
TGGTGTAAGCATTAATAAGTGAAAAGGGAACTCTCAAAAAGAAATTGTTTCTTTCTCATTGGAGGTCTTGAAACCAAGGCTAGATGTGTATATGATGGTATGACTTGTTTCAGAGGGGATTGATTCTTTTTTTTTGTTTAGGTTTTTTTTTTTTTTGTAAGGCAAATGGGGTTAAGTGGCTTGCCTAAGGCCACACAGCTAAGGTAATTATTAAGTGTCTGAGACAGGATTTGAACCCAGGTACTCCTGACTCCAGGGCCGGTGCTTTATTCACTGCACCACCTAGCCACCCCTGGGGGTTGATTCTTAAAGTAATGGGTTGGACTAGACGTTCCTTAAAGTTCCTTCAAACTCTCTGGGACATTTAATGTAAAACTTCTCAGAGCATTTTTATCACAAAATGGTAGAACTAGAGGAGGCTTCAGCTCCTCTAGTCCAACCTCTACTTTTAATCTTACAAAAGAGGAAACTGAGGCACAAGGTGATTAGAGCAGAATGCTCAAAGGCAAGTAGCCAATAAGTAGCAGAGTTGGAACTAGGATTCAATGTCCTTCCTGATCAGTCTAGTGCTTAGTTTGTTATAGTGTTTTGCCTCCTATGCTTCTCTATTATTTCACCATTTCAGTCATTTCCAAATCTCCATGACCCCATTTAGTGCTTTCTTGGAAAAAGATAATGGTGTGGTTTGCTATTTTCTTCTTCATATGAGTAAATTGAGGTCAACAGGATTACTGCAGGGTTACTCAGCTACTAAGTGTATGTGGCTGGAATTGAACTTAGGTCTTCCTGACTCCTATACCACCTGCTCATGCTTCTCTATCCATTTGAAATTTCTGGTTTAGAATATTCTTGTCTGGTTCTGATTCTCACCCTGGAAGAAATAATGCAAACTAAAATACCCCCCCCCCAATGTCTTTTTTAGGGTGTGGTGATGAACAAGAGGTAAGAGAAGGGTCAGATAGAATTACTGAAGAGGGGAAAAAGAAGTAGCAATTTTCTAAGCAGCAGTTCTAGTGTTAGCCATGCTTCTGGGACTTAAGGGCATCACTTTGCCTTTCCCAAAAGAGACTTTTTCAAACAGTTTTGCAGTGAGATTTGAGAGAACAGGCAAAAGGTTTGGGTTGGTAGAGGGAAAAGGATATTCTAAGGGGGGGGTAGAGAATTCATTCATTCAACAAATATTGACTAAGCCTCTAATACATCTAGTACTATATCAGGAACGGTGATGCCTGTGAAGTGATATGGAAAACTGAAAAAAAATTTAATGGTTCTACCCTGCCTTTTCATAGAATTTAGCACCTTGCAGGCAGGTACTATTCCATTTTGATTTTTGTATATAGAGAGGGGTTATTTCAGTGCCTGATATTAAATAAACATTTCTTGAATTGAATCAAATGGAAAGAATTCACCATGTTTTTGAGAAACTCTCATAAAAAATCCTTATGAATGTAAAACCTTATCAACATCAAAAACCATAGCTCATTGTGAGCTCATATGAGGAGAGATTTGTCTTTTGCCTTTTTCTGACTGCCATTCCTGTACCACTTTACAGTTTACAAAATACATTTCCCCCAACAACTCTATGAAGGAGGTTGTCCAGATCTTATACATATGATGAAATTAAAGCACAAAGAGGGTTTTTCTTTCTTTGTTTTTTCCAATGTGATTTGCCATATAGCTATTAACTTAATGAATGCATTTCTTAGCACTACCTTAAGGACAAGGTAATCCATATTATTAACTTCTTTATACAGATGAGAAGACTGACACACACATGAGAGGTTACTTGGTCAGTGACAGAATCAGAATTGAAACTCATGACTTTTAACTTCAAGTCCATTGTTCTTTCTATTACATTGTGGATAAGAATGTTTTATAAAAAAATGAATTAAAACATGCCAATAAAATTACTTAATCATCTTTATTTTACAGGTATATAAATACCAGTTCTGATTATTATTAAGTGTTCATGACCACATTATTTTGATTGGAAGATCCCAGCCTGGACTGGCACCTTGCCCAGCTTCATGCTCACATCCTGTTAAAATGAGGGTCCACCCATTTCTATATTGAGGTGCTTCTCTCTCATAAATAAAGGAAAAGTAAAACACAGACACTCACATACAAAAGAAAATGCTGTTTGGAGTCAGGGGAAGGTTGTGACACAAGCCAACAAAGAGGAGGAAATGCAGTGTGGCGGCCACCGGCCCCAGCTCACCTGGCTGTGCTAGGAGGTCTTTGTGCACAAAATGTCAGCCTCAAGTCCTGAACTTCCTGCCCTTTGTCAGTCTGTGCTATGACCCGAACTTCACTTAAGGCTTTACCGCTCCCAACAATACACACATACATCCTTTGGAAAAGTTCTCTCTCTCTCTCTCCCTGTCCAGGGAGTGATGGTCTTTTATGGATGAGGCCCAAGGGAGGCTAAGCAGAGCCAGCGCTAAGCAGTGGAAACATTAGATTGGATCCACTAGGGCAAGTTTTCCAGTGTGGAGAGGTCAGCTCCCATGGGAAGGACCTGAAGACTGAAGGACTGGATTCCATTGTCCACTGTGTTCCTGAACTTGTTCTGTAATCTTGTGTGAGTTTTATCCTCTTTCTCTGACTCGGTTTTCCTATGTAGAAAACTGGTAAAATGTTTTTTCTTCTTTTCCAAATCTGACAACAAAGAAAATAACAGCCTCCTTCATGGAGGCTTAATAAAATGCTTGTTGGAATATAGATGAATAACTGAATAATATAAATTGATAGTAACTTTATACAAATAATCTTATGAGAAGAACTGGAGAGAAGATTCTCTCAATCTTTCTCGTGTCATCATTCATTTATTCATGCTACAAATAGTTTTAATTCTAGCAAGGCAACTCATTCTTTCAGAATAAGATGTGTATACCTCTCCAAGGTTCTAAAGTACCCCGAGGGACTGGGGGGTTGTTGTTTTCTCATATTTTTTTTTTGCTTTGTTTTTTGATTTTTACAAGGTAATGGGGTTAATTGACTTGCCCAAGGTCACACAGCAAATATTAAGTATCTGAGGTCAGATTTGAACTCAGATCCTCCTGATGCCAGGGCTAGTCCCCTATCTACTGTGCTTCCTAGCCACCCTGGGATTGTTGTTTTCTAATGCTGTCATATAGCCCTCATTTCTGGATGCTGCCCCTACTGCTAACCATCAATAGTTAGCATCCCAGTTCTATTTCTCCAATTAACATCAAATAATTTTCTTTTTAAAAAAATTTTTTTTTATTTTAGGGCAGTGGGGTTAAGTAGCTTGCCCAAGGCCACACAGCTAGGCAATTATTAAGCGTCTCAGGTCAGATTTGAACTCAGGTACTCCTGACTCTAAGGCTGGTGCTCTATCTACTGTGCCACCTAGCTGCCCCCAAATAACTTTCACATAGGGACACTTACTATAAAGATATAAGAATTTAAGAAGAAATATTTCCCCTCAATACTTGGGGCACAATCTCCCCTATACTACTTCAGTTTCCGTGGATAATTGGCTAAAATTAAAGGTGTTTCTATATCAATTTGGTCCCATTAACTTTACTTCTTTAGATTACTGCTGGGCTGGGTTTCAAAAGTCGTATGGTGGGACTTTCTGGCTTTGAAATCCATCATGGATGCTAAGAACTTTTGGATCTCTGGCAAATCCTCAGTATGACCTGTTGAAACACACAAGTTCATAGCTGCTTCCAATACTCCACTTCAATGCAAGAAGAATCAACAAAGCGTAATAAAAAAAAATGAAGGTGGTCTTGATGGAGAGAAGTAAAAAACCAACTCTTCTCTTCCCATTTGGAAATTTGGATCATTTCCTGCCTCTGATTTCCTCCATAATTAGACAGGAAGTAGTCAGACCAAGAGGCTATGATTGGTTAGTGTCATTTGAATGAATGTACTCCATTTCCAGTTCTAATTCTATTCCAATTCCAATAAATGTTCTCTGATTTCAAAGTTGACCAATAGTCCTTCTCTTTACATATTGACATACCAGTTACAGTGTCTTTGCATGCTGTAAATGAAGGAGCAAGGCCCTTTTATTGTACATCATGGTGCATTTTTGGAAGTGGAATCCCTAATCTCTTCTGTCCTGGGACTACAGTGATTCAACCAACTATATTAGCTCACTGTCCCTTTGTTACATGAGAAGTAGCATTTATAAGTTTGAAGTACATTGCTTTACATACATTATCTCATATGGCCACCATGAGATAGTTTCTATTGTTAGTATTTCACCTGTTTTACAGGTGTGGAACCTGAGGCTCAGATAGCTTAAGTAACTTAAGAAGAGATGATAGCAGTAGCTATCCAAGTTAAGATTTAAGCTTATAGTTTCTTGACTGAGCCATGAAGAAGAATAAACTAGGAAGCCCAGGTGAGTCGCTCCCCCAGCAGAGATGCTGTACCCAAGGCAGAATATCAAAAGAAGAGAAAGAACATTGGAGCCATGTAGTATTATTGATGTGGGTTGTCTTGGTCACATGTTTCCTATCTGTGTGTATTATTGGTATACTAATCCCATTCCTACTCTTCTATTGCTGTTGTGCATATTTGTGGTAGAGTATGCCTAGATTTATGGGGGAAGTGTCATATAGAGATTGTTTTTATACCATTTTAATAAATACCTTTTGCTTTGAGCTAATTGTTATCTAGTGTCTAACTGTTAAAGTTAACAAACTGGTGGGGGTTTGTGAATTTGTGAATAAAGAGTCAATACACATATGTAATATAGAAGTAGAGACTCAAAAAAATATGAACCCTGGGGTAGCAGTTGCTCTAATTCTGGATTTAAAATTCCAGATAAAACTTATTTAAGTGGTGGCTAGGTGGTGCAGTGGATAAAGCACTGGTCTTGGAGTCAGGAGTACCTGGGTTCAAATCTGATCTCAGACACTTAATAATTACCTAGCTGTGTGGCCTTGGGCAAGCCACTTAACCCCATTTGACTTGCAAAAACCTAAAAAACCCCACCTTATTTAAGGTTAGGTATGACATGAGTCTCATAATAACTACATATGGGTAATTGCTAGATATAGATGTACCATGTACATCCTTGTTATAGGACAACCTCTATTTTTTTCCCAGCACAGAAAATACATAAGATACAAAGATTTCACAGAAGCCCATGGGCAAATAGACAAATATAAATCCCATTATACTCCCCCAAGGGGGTAAAGATACTTTGTGAGAGAGCTGAATAAATACTTCCTATTTATTTTGGACTTGTACCCTCTGAGTAACTCACACTAATGTCATAGAGGGCTTCAAAGATCTGGATCTCCTAGAATCTTATAGCAGGACTTTAGTTCTTTAATGCAATACAATCCTCTTTTTCTTCTCTGAAAGTCATGTTACATTGAAAATCTTCTACTTCTGGGGTTGGGGTGTTGTACTTGATTCTAAGCTCAATAACCACTGATCTTTTGAGAACGCCAGAACTCAGTATAATTCCTAGACTGGAAATGTCGGTTCTCAGAGTCTCTTAATTCTGACCTATGCTCAGGAAGGCAGAAGGTAGTCAGGAGGTCCAGGAGCTTCCCTCTCAAAGACTCTGGACAAGCATTGATAACCTGCTATGTGATTCTTCTCCCAGTCACCATTTTGGGTTTAGCAGAGTGCAGGGAAGGGAGGGTTGACTGACTGGCAACGAAGGAGAAGGGAGAAGCTCCATCCTTTTTACACACTTTGTTCTGGAAATCTATGTCATAGAAAGATGGGAAAAGGCAATGAGAGAAGTATTTAACAGACTACTCTTATAGACCAAGGGGAAAGGCACCTTTTCAATCAGAGTATATCCACTTTCCTCATTCTCTACTTTTTTTGGAGGCAGTTTCAGTCATTGAAGACCTATCACAAGAGTACCCTATATTCTTTCAGTAAGGATAATCAACTAAACTTATGCAGTGGATAGTATGCTGGGCCTGTAGTCAGGAAGATCTAAGTTCAACTCTAACCTCAGAAACTTGCCAACTATAACCCCAGAGAAGTCACATCCTCTTTTTGCCTCATTTTCTTCAACTGTAGAATGGAGATTAATAATAATAATAATAATAATAATAAATAATGCCTACTACACAGAGTTGTTGAGGATCAGATAAGATATTTGTAAAATATATAGTACGATTACTACCATACAGTAGGTTCTAAATTAAAGTTAGTTGTTATTATTGCTGTTGTTACCATCTGGGCATCGTAGTGCTGGGGTAGGGTGATGAACCTTGAATCATGGAGGACCTGGCTTCATATTTTCCCCAGATGTTATCTGCACCATGAATAGTGAGTCACCCAACATTCAGTCTTAATTTTCTTATCTGGAAAATGGAGATATTAATATCACCTGCCTCCAAGGGTTATTGTCAGAGTAAAATTGGTTAATGTATAAAAGTGTTTTGAAAATCTTTAAAGTACTAGCTATTATTATTTTTAACTCATGTTTTTCAAAGGGTCCAGTATAGACAGTCTGGGATAAGTTGCTATCTGGCCTTAATTCTTTTTTTAGTGTTCTGTGGACAAAATCAAATTTCCGGATGGAAGAAATAAGGAGATATACCTATCATCAGACTTGACTATTCCTCAGTTATGTATTGTTTGTTTTTCCAAAAGTGCTTTTTTGGTTTTTTTTAAGACCTGGGTAAAAATAGCTTTCACTTCTCTTCCTCCTTTTCTTTTGGACAAAGAAATGCTGCCTTTGGGTGAAGGACCTTACATTTCATTAATATTGTACACGTTTTTGTTTTGATATTCCAAATCGGTTATGGTCCATTCTGAATTCCTAAAGTTCACTTTCTTGTTGAATTGCATATTTGCTAATTGGCATTCTTGTGGCATTATGCATATGCATATCCTTGGAAGACAAGGAACCTTCTGCTCAAGCCTCAAAGGCTTGTAATTCAAAAATTCTGCCTGCAGATCTTGAGGGTGGTACCATACTTTTGGATTTTTTTATTCCAGTCTACTCTCAGACTTAGTCAACTTTAGTCAATATAAATCCTGGCAAAGAAATCACACATAAAAACATTTTCCCCACTACATTCTGGCGACTGTAGAATCTTGCTGGTTCCTGGTATACTCAGGTGATGAATTCTTCTCTCTTTTTTTTTTTTTTTTGAGTTAGTCCTTACTCTTTGCTAAGATATTACTTCCCTCAGATTCTAACTTATGCTCTTTATTTTTTTTATTTTTTTAAAATTTTTTGTAATGTGATGGGGTTAAATGTCTTGCCCACATTCACACAACAAATAAGTATCACTGTCTGAGGTCAAATTTGAACTCAAGTCTTCCTGACTCCAGGGTCAATGCTGTATCCACTGCACCACCTAGTTGCTCTAATTCATGCTCTTTAGATTGTGATACCATGTTTTGGAAACAGGGGTCAGAGGACCTGAGTCCAAATCCATTTTCTAGATCACGTAGAAGATGCTGTGATAATCTATCAATCTGTCATTTGATGTAATCAGGAAAATGGCATCTTCAAACAAGGGCATCTGGAAGACCTCATCTTCTATAAGGAGTTCCTTTTTCATTGGACTTGTCACTTATCCCATGATCTTTGTTATGCCTACATGTCCCTGTTTTATGCCTTGCTTAATGTTAAAAGGAAGCGAGTCAAACAAAATTATTTTTGTTATATATTTCAAGGAGACACTTCCTTAGGGGACAGCCTTTCAGTTGTTCTTTTCTTCTACTGAATTATTTGCTCTTTTCCTTTTAGTAGTTAACATAATAAACCAGGGATGGGAATAGGGTATCTTGTGCCTGCTCTACATTTCAGTCAGTTGTGTGATGTAAAAACATGATCTACTTTAGAATATACTTTGTGTTTATTATTTTCTTTTTACACTTTCTGCAAAGATGCTTTCAATATATCTTTCTCATGAAATATTCTCACAAATTTTTGTGGAATTAGGAAAGTAGGTATTTGGGTTGGTAGTTATTATTTGCTTGCAAGTGGTACATATCACTTCTCTTTCTAGATTCCTTTGGAATTGATCCCTCAATACTTTCAAAGCTGTGTGGCCTCTAACATAGATCTTTTATGTATATTTGGCCTAATCTTATTGTTCCTCCTCATCTTATAGCCCATTGGGGACTGTCAAGGTGAGTTCAAACAAACATGGTAGTTTTGTTGTTAATGGTTAAGGATGAAGAGAGTAATATATATATATGTGTGTGTGTGTGTGTGTGTGTGTGTGTGTGTGTGTGTATACATATATATATATATATATATATATAATCATCTTTCCCATTTTTGACTCTTTGTTGTCTTCTGTCTAATTTCATTCTTTTTTTTTTTTTAGGTTTTTGCAAGGCAGATGGGGTTAAGTGGCTTGCCCAAGGCCACACAGCTAGGTAATTATTAAGTGTCTGAGACCGGATTTGAACCCAGGTACTCCTGACTCCAGGGCCGGTGCTTTATCCACTATGCCACCTAGGTGCCCCTAATTTCATTCTTAAATGCCATTGGGATGACTTTGAATCTGTCAACAAGTTTGTCTGTTTTTAACATTTTTTTCCTTAACTGCTTTTAGATGTTTTATAAGGTGATACTATTCATAATCAACCACCATCTTCCTCTGCAAGATCTTGGAAATGAAATTATGATGTTATCTTTGCCTGCTGTATCTTTTCTCAGGTTAAAGTTAATGAAATCTTTCCTGGTTGAGGTGACTGATTTTCATGGTTCATCTTTCTTAGGAAATGCTTAAGGTGTCTGTTAGTCAGTGTCTTTTCTTTATCTATTTCTCATTTCTCAATACAAACAATTATTTAAAAAAAAGGTTAGCGTTGAGGCATTGTTTTTAACCATTTCTAATCTGGAATTGTTTTAGCTATCTTCTCTAATAATTTAATACAAAGACAGTTAATTGCAAAATATTTTAGTATTGGTAACCAGTAATACTTCATTAATATACTATTTATTTCATATTTTGTGATAAGATTTGGTGCTTGGCATATCTAGCATCTCATGACTTGCTTTTTGAAGAAAGATTGTAGGTATAAGGGACTATAGGACTTTTTGTCTACAGGACTTTATGTTTTCTAACTCTTGAACCATGTTCCCAATAAAATTTTCATTGCTCATTTCTATGAGCACCTTTCATTGAAGTCACAGAGAATATGTTGGTTTAATTTCACTTTTCATAGCTTTTTGTAGAATTTCTCATAATCTTCAATAAATAACCTACATGGGTTTCAATAATTTTCAAGGTTACTTTCATGATCTTCTTACTAATTTTTACAAGGAGCACTGTAATATGAAATGGCTCAGAATCCCATGAAATGATGTTCCTTTTTGTTCTTGGATTCACAATAAAGAAGTTGGTGAAGTTGATTTGATTAACTTCTCTAAGAAGAACCTATGAGCTATTCTTCCATTTATTTACAACTTTCTTTTGTCTTCGGTTTCAGTTACATCAAGAATGTAAAGCTAATATGATTTAATTCACCCAGTAGGATGTGATCTCATTGGCCACTTGACAAGGATGTCACATTTATAGTATCAGCAGACATTAATATTTATAGTTGGTCTCAAAAATTGTGTGATTCTTAACTACTGTCCTACCATTTTTCTACCATGCTGATGTTCTCACAGTAAAGAGGAAAGAGTTATCCAGGACTAAAGAACAACAAGTCTACTGATGTGAACTTTTGTCAACTATGCTGTCATTACTTATGAATTTGCTTCATCATTCTGAAAAACAATGTAGTGTTATTAAGAAAAGTCACTAAATATTTCATTTCCTTTTGATCTAGGATCCCACTATTGGGCACATTGCCCAGGGAAATCAAAGCAAAAGAGAGAGAGATTCCTTATATAACAAAATAGTCACAGTAGAACTTTTGTGGTAGCAAAAAACTGGAAACAAAATGGGTACCCATAGATTAGGGAATAACAAAAAAAAGTCATATGAGCATGATAGAATATCATAGTCCTAAAAGAGTTTTTTTAAAAAAATGGGGAATCCAAGGAAACATGGGAAAATTAAGGATTGAAGTAAATAAAACCTACAGAAAATAGTCATGACTTCAAACTATGTCACCTCCATTCCAGCCTTCATCTTCACTGTCTTCTCACTAGAAAGTTGGACTCTAATCCTGGAACCACCATGGATTTTAATAGGTGGATCTGGACCTTCGCTCACTTCCTGGAAATCTCCATACTGTTGTCCTCTATTCTCCCCTCCTGTCCACACCATTTTACATGTTGTTTTCCTTGTAAGCTCTCTGAGAGCAGAAATTGTCGTTCTTTGCATTTATATCTCTGTATTTAACATAGTATCTGACACATGGTAAATACTTTTCTATACAGACATCCATCCATTAGTCCATCCATCCATCCATCCATCCATCCATCCATCCATCCATCCATCCAACTATCCAGCCATCCATCTATGTATATATGTGTGTGTGTATGTAAATATCAATCATCTATTTATCTATCTCTAGCTATCTATCTGTAATAAATTAAATGAAAAAAAACTATAAAAAACTGAATTCAAATTATTTGCAATTGCCAATCTTATTTCTAGAGAACAGGTGATAAAAACGATAAAAACAAGTGGTAAAATACACTTTTTCTTTCCACTGGCATTTCCAAGACTCACATGCAAGGCCACATCTCCTCATTCCTGGACTATTGAAACAGAAAGCTGGTTGGTCTCCCTGACACAGAACTCTCTTCACTCAGCTATCAAAGCGTGATCCTAAAGTAAAGGTTTGATCATTTCACTGTCCTATTCAAAAAACACCAGTAATTCCTTATCAGCTCTGGGATAAAATATAAAATCTTCTGTTTGCTTAGAATTATCTTCCCTCTCATCTCTGTCTCCTAAACTTCTCTGACTTCCTTTAATTCTCAACTGAAATCATAGCTCCTGCCAGAAACCTTTCTTGGTCTTCCTCATTATTAATTCATTGCTTTGATACTACCAACTATTTATCCTGTATCAAAATTTTGCTTATGTATGATTATTTAAAGGGACAGCTAGGTGGTGCAGTGGATAGAGTGCCAGCCCTGGAATCAGGAGGATCTGAGTTCAAATTTGATCTCAGACACTTGATAATTACCTAGCTGCGTGACCTTGGGTAAGTCATTTAACCCCATTGCCTTGCAAAACCCCAAAACAAAACTATATATATATATACGATTGTATCCCCCATTAGACTGTGAGCTCCTTGAGAGCAGGGACTGGTTTTTGGCTTTCTTTGTTCATTTAATTCTGCTATAACACTTATTTTGAAAACACAAATTTATTCCAATATGACTGATATATTATGTTATATTAAGGAAGAATTTGGGCATAATGCAAGTTTTGTGTTTTCTTATTTCTTCTTCTTTGGATTAGTTGGATGCAGGGGTGGGAGAAGAGTGGAAGGGTATAAGTAGATGCCTTTCCAAGATGGGACCTTGACCCAAGAAGCAGTGCAGCCTACTGGGGAGGAGGGGAACCAGAGATAGGGGCTTGAAGAAAAGGGCTTGGAGGGAAGGGAAGACAGGGAACCCCCTCTCCCTGACTCAAATCCCATAACCAACTTGAAGATAACCTCACCCCCTTTGACTCAGAGTTGGCCAAGTCACCTGATAAGGGAAAAGTCACTCCTGGAAAAAAGTCCTGGTCTACCTCTGTGAAAATGGGCTGGGCACCATTGGGGGGGGGGTATTCCTCCCATCCCCCATACCTCCCTGCCTTATGGTTATCAAAAAGTTCTTTAAGGAGGGGCAGCAGCTGGCACTATCAGAAACTAGGGATCCCATATCAGGGGCTCCTCATATCAAGTCTGCAGCTTCCTATGGGGCCTAGGAATTCCAAAACTGATTTTCATCTTTATGTTTTTTGTGAAGGTAAAGAGTCACTGCTCATATTATTGTTTATCTTCAGATATAATATGAGCAGTGGATGAAGGAGAAAGGGTGGGGCTGGTCTATACCTGCCTCACCCCTTCTTCCTGGTGCAGGTCCAGCCTTTGCCCCAGGTTGAGGATGCCACCACTATTTATTGTAGTATTTATATATTTCTCAACCATTTAACTTATATAAAGCAGTGCAACTTTTTTTTAAGTTCCTGTCTTTTGTTTATTTGTCCTCAGTGAAGTTTTTGGGTGCTGGGCTCCCAACCCCATTTCCCCCCATAAGAACTATGGTTTTGATTGCATAAGGAGGTGCTTTTTGCTATAGCAGAGGTGATTGTATTTTCAGTACTTAGCATAGTGCCTAGAGCTTACTAGGTGCTTGGCCACCTTTGTTACAAATCATTTCTAAAGGATAGGGAGATTATTTTTGGAAATGACTATACTTAAGCATTTTGAGATGCAGATAACTTATGTGATAGGATTTATTCTGAGCAGGACTGAGATTCTGAGAGCAATGTATTCAGAAAGCTGCTCTACCTCACAGAAATCAAGAAATCTAGGACTATATATGTGATCTCTAAGGAGATCTGTGTTAAAAGTACTTTACTGGGCTTTGAACATGATGGGTTCTTAGGGCTCCAAATGCAAAGACTTGATGGGGGTGCCTGTCTGTAATTCTTTTAGGAAGGATGCCACAGGTTTTCTATTATACCTGTTGATGGGAATGTGGGCTAAAGCCAGGCCTGCTTATTGACTTGTGCTTTGGAGTCTCAGAAGACAGGAAAGACATATTCATGATTGGTGGGTCACTTGCTTGAATGGTCGGTTGAGTGAGGGCTACTACCAAGGGTTTCCAGTCTTTTAACTCTTCTGGGCTTTACTGCCAGACAGAAACTTGTCAAGGGTCACATGTAGAATGTAATATTTACTTATGACTACAATGTAATCCATATTACCAATGAGTATAATACTAAAATGTAATAATACCACATGAGTGGGCTTTGATAGTTACATATGACCCATGTACCAGGGATTAGACATACCTCTAAGCTATAGTCTCAGTTAAAAAATAAATAGAGAGAAATATCAAGAAAACACATTATAAAGCTTGAGAATTTCAATCAGAAAAATAGATTCTTGCTTTGAAATGTTGGTGTCCTGAGAAAACAAGATGGTGGATCAGGTTATCACATACTAAGCAGAGATTGCATAATCTGCCAGTCAACAAAAATTATTTTGAAGACTGTCTGGGACCCTGTAAAAATGAAATATTGCTACCACCTGTGGTCTATTAGTCAGACTGTGGTGGATGAGTGAGCAGAATTGAGGGGAACTTGTTAGATTAAACCCTGAGATAAGTCTACTTTTTTTGATTCTAGATCATACCCAATATAGGGAAGGTCAAATATCCAAATGACAAACAATATCAATAGAAATAGGGAAGGCATTCCAAGTGTCTTGATAGGGGTATAGGATTTAATCTAATCACAATTTCTTTCTTTCCTAATGTTCCAGCTCTGGAATCTCAAGAGAACAGAGGTCAACTGCAGGATCTGACCCTTAGGAGGTACACACATCCATACAGTCTAGGTCAAACATGGAACTAGAATCGGGATTACTAAATAACCCTATTGCATCCAGTGAAATTTTATCAATTTGAGCCAGAATTTACTAGTTTATCTGGCTGGAGAATAGTGACATATTGGTCCCTGGGTATGAAAGCCTATCCATCATCTTATGATCCTATGAAATCTAAAGGAAGCTGTTGCACTCAGATAATCGAACTATATTGTATTCAACTAAGAAATGTTATATCAAATGCTACATTTGGTCCAGTCTATTCAACTTTAAAATCATTCAATGCTGTAACTACAATCAACTAAAAAATCATTTATTAAGTTCCTATTCTCATTTAGGCACTGTCTTAGATACTGGGGATACAAGTATAGATTAAAAGTCCCTAAGCATAAGGAGTTTATATTCCAGCAGGAGAAATAAGTACCTATAGAAATATATACAGAATAAATGTAAAAAAGAATATAAATAAATATAAACTAGTTAACTATAAGGTAGTTTTGGAGGTTGGGCACTAGAAATTGGGAGTTCATGTAGTATATAAGTTCTATCTTGAAGGAAGACCATGTATACCTGCATCTATCTATTTCCTTGTTGTTTGTTTCTCTTCCTTCCTTCCTTTGTCCTTCCTTCCTTCCTTCTTTCCTTCCTCCCTTCCTACCTTTAGAGTAATTTACATATAATTTGTATGGTATAATTTGATGGATATAGTATAATGTGTACCTATAGACTAGTCATATGTACCCAGAATAACTTATAGTAATTGAAATATTTTTTTTTTACCTGGGGGGAGACTTTATCAGGAATGTTGTGATCTTTCTATATTTTTCTTTTCCTAAAACTTCATGGGTTGAAAGGAGAGCAAAAACAGCTTTTCCCAAAATACTGTGGATCAGTGATAAAAATGAAGCCATTTGTGTCATTTTTGCATCTCTAATCTTTTGTCCTTTTCTCCTCTACAGAGGACTGAAAATAAGAACTTGAGACAGTCCCAGTAACACAATTTTACTCTAGCAATGAATTTGTTCAAACATTCCAGAAAATAATTTTGAATTATTTGTGAAAAGTTCTAAACTGTTTATGTCCCCTTTGACCTAACAGTTTCAGTCCTGGTCATTTTCTCCAAGGAAGTGAAAGCTAAAAAGAAAGGCTCCTTTTATAACATAATATTCATAGGAGCATTTTTTGTGTATAAAACAAGAGTATATTTTTTGATTGAAGAAGCAAAACTGAGTATACAAATATAGTGGAATATTATTGTACAATAAGAAATAACAGGTATGAAGAATTCAGGGAAATTCCAGGGGGGAAGGGGGAGAGATGGAGAATAAAAGAAGGAATGTTAGTAGAACAATACATACCATACAAAGACTAATTTTGATCCTGAGAGAAGTAGAGTAAAAATATAAACTACCTTCCTCTGAATGGCAGAGAGGTGGAAGACCCCCCTGGGGCAGAATGTTGCCTAGACTACCAGACAGGGTTTCTTCATGTTGGTTATTTTGGCTGAAATGTTTTTCCTTATTGCCAAAGAAGGTTTAATGCTACAAGGGGGGAGGGGACAGCTGAATGTAGAAATAACAGGAATATTAAAGATGAAAGGCACCTACAAAACTGATTTTTAAAAAAATAATCAACCAAAATTTGGGGGTAAGGAGGGAGAAGAGAGGAGGAACAAGATACCTAAGTGAGAGACTTGGAGCAATAACTGTAGATGGCAATCTGATGGATGGAAAGGACATTGGTCTTATCATCAGGAGACCTGAGTTTCCAGGGCTTGTTCTGAAACTTACTGAGTAACCAAGGGCAAGTCACTCTGATCTCCAGTTATCTTGTCTAGAAAATGTGGATAATACCCACCCTGTCATTATATGAGAAAAATTCTTGTAAAAACTTTAAAGTGTTTTAAATGTGAGTTATTTCTACAATAGCTAAAAGAGCAAAAAGGAAGACTGAATGTCATTGGTAAGAAGAAAGGGATGGATGAATGTGGCAACCTAGAGGAGATCTAGGCTTAATCTGGACTAGCTTTATTTACATTCCAGTGAACACCAGGGATAACTTTTATTGGGAGACCTTTAAGAATTCTTGTTAACATCCCCTTTGTTTGTTATCTTTTGTCTCTTCCCTGCAGTTACTAGCAGTAATAAAAAAAAATCCTTAGAAAACCTGTGGCTTTTTTTTCAAAGACAGGTCAGTATGAGGGGAAAAGTTATGATAATGTCCCAAGGTCTATAATAGACCTAGGGTGAAAGAAATACAGGTGGTAACCTCTAGAAGACAGCAAACAAGCAGACCGGTCCCTGGGGACTTGCAGGACATAAGAAAAGAGTGAAAGGAATCTGGTCTGTAGTAAAGGACTGGTGGTGATCTGGATGAAGGAAGTTTTATTGATGTCTTTTTTCTCCTCATTGTTGTCATTCCTCAAAACTTTTCCCATTCCTCTCCCCAGAACCTTTCCTTATGACTAAGAAGTACACAGTTAAGCAAATTTTACAGACACATCCACCATGCAGGCATAACAACATTCTTCCTCCAGAGTCCCTCTCATGGAGAAGAAAGGATGTATCATTATCAGTCATCAGTCCTTTGGAGTTATGCCTGGGTATTTCATTGATTAGAAAGCCAGAGTCTTTGAGAACTTGTGTCCCTTTAAATCACTTTGGTTACAGTGTATATTGTTCTCTTGATCCTGCTTGCTTTTCCCTGCATCAATTCAAAAGTCATTCCAAATTTCTCTGAATTCCTTATATTTATTCTTTGTTGCTTAGTGGATAGAATCAGAAGATCCAAACTCAAATCTTGCCCCTGAAAGGAATTAAAGCCCCTTAACTTCAAAGATCTTTAATTTCTGTCTGCCTTAGTTTCTTCAGCTGTAAAATGGAGATAACAATAGTATCCACTTTCCAGTATTATTGTGAGGATAAAATATATTTGCAAAATCCTACACACACACACACACACACACACACACATACACACACACACAAACACATATTTGTAAATAGATACATGCTAGCTTTAATTAATATTATTATTCCATTATATTCATACAATTTATTTAGCTATTCCCTAATCCTTGCATATCCATTTCTCCCCCTTCCTTTTTTTCCATAAGATGCTTTGAACATCTTGGTATCTATGGGAACTTTCTTGTCTTTAACCTCTTATTATGATACATGTGACAAAATGAACTGAGTACTGAAGCTGGAGTCAGGAATCCTACCTCTAACAGTAACTAGCTGTGTGGCCCTCACCACTCTTATTTTCACAATTTCTCATCTGTAAAATAGGAATAATAATAGGACCTATCCCGCAATAGTACTTTGTGGTCATCAAATAAAATGAGATAAGGTACATCAACATTTCATAAACCTTAAAAATCTTAGTGAATGAATGAATGAATTAAAAAGCATATATGGAGTGTATGCTATATATAAAGAACTGTGTTAAGCACTATGCATACAAATTCAACAGTAAGACAGTCCCTTTTCTCATGCAGCTCCCATTCTAATAAGGCAAAAATAATATATATGGGAGGCTTTAGGTGCAAGTCATTTGGAAAGACCCCGTGTTCCTTAGGGTGCAAACCAGATGGCAACTAGTGGTGTAGTAGAGAGAGTGATGGGTTTGAAACCAAGAAGATCTGAGTTCAACTCTAACCTCAGATACTTATAAGTTGTGTATCCCTGAAAAGGGGAGGGGGCTCATAATAACACCTACTTCCCAGGGTTGTTGTGAAGATCAAATGGAATAATATTAGTAAAGTGTTTGGCATATACTAGGTACTTAATGCTTATTTCCTTCCTTCCTAGATTCACTCCTATTTCTAGTCTGTCAGTATATCTTTGAATCATCAAATACACATAAATGCTGTGTGTCACAAATAAGTGCTCTAAACATCATCATCATCATTATTGTTATTAATAGTTATCATCATTTTATCATTGGGTATAAATAGCTTACTCAGTTTTCTAAAATAGTATTGAATGAATTCTTCCTCAGTAAGTTAAGGAGAACAGAGAGGCAAGAAAGGAGCTCCATGTAAGAGGTTAAAGGCTCCATCCCAGACACTGCTTCAGCATCAGGTAATAAGGTTTGGAATTCAGACTCAGATTAAAGAAGGAAGGAAGACAGAGCTGCAGGGGCTGAGTTTCCACTAACCCTGGGAGGGGCACAGGAGTGAGTTATGATACTCGGGCCTTTCTGTCTCTGTCTCCAGTTCTCTCTCTCTGGCCAGATAACCCAGGGCTATTTCAGGAAGAAAACCCTTCGAAGAAAAACATGACCCTGTTGACTGGAAGAGAGATAACCTGAGCTTTTATAAGAGGAAAGGCAAGAGGGGGGCCTTATGGAGAACAGAACCTTAACTCTTGGAGTCAGGAAGACGCTAAACTGGATGGGAGCAAGTATGCTGGAATGGAGATGGAATTAGGAAAGGAACTTATTCCTCCATCTAGATAGAATTTCTTTGTCCTTGAATCAAATATGTATGAGGTTTTGGATATTCCCCCCCCATGTGATTTCACAGGTGAAGGGAAGTTGAGTGGAGGGGGTGTTGAGTAGGATGGGAAAGGAAAAATGGACAACTTCTCTGATATGTATTAAGAGATGCGTGAGGGTACTAAGAGGTAAAGTGACTCGAACAGGGTCCTGTTGCTAGTATGTGTCAGATGCAGACTTGAATCTAAAACTAGTCTTCTTCTGCGATACCAGGATGACCCTCCGAAGTTGCTTTTTGGATTGGATTGGATAGTTAGTGAAAAGGGCTTGTCTAAAATCACAAAAGGTCAGAGTACTAGAGATTTGAGACAGATCAATTCAATTGAACTCTAATCAATTTATTCCAACTGAGTTAAACAAATCTTTATTAGAGGAAGATCCTTGGACCTTGTGCTATCTCATCCATCAAAAACCACAGAGATATAATTTTCTTCCATGTCTTTTGTTAGTAGACAATTACATTTACTAAGCAAAGGTATAGGTGTATTTCTATATGGTGAGGAGAAATAACTAGAAAAATAGGGGGAACATAGAAGACAGAAAACTAAAAAATAAGAAAACTTAGGAGCAGTTGGGTGGTACAATGCATAAACTGCTGGGGGTGGAGACAGGAAAACCTGAGTTCAAATTTGACCCTATATACTTTCTAGTTGTGTGACCCTGGGGAACTCACTTAAAAGCCCATTTGCCTCCGTTTTCTCATTTGTCAAATGAGCTAGAAAAGGAAATGTCAAACCACTCCAATATCTTTGCCAATAAAGTGCCAGACAAGGTCACAGAGGAGTTGGACATGACTGAAATGATTGAACAACAAAAAAGAAAACTTGAGTGACATATCAGAGAACTGAAGAATCTTTGAGTTAAAAGGAACCTTGATGATCTTCTAGTCCAACCCTAACTTGAATAAGACTCTCTTCTATAGAATCTCAGTAAAGTGGTCATTCGGTAGCTATTGGGTGCCTTCAGCAAAGAGCAAAACTTGCCCTTTAGTGCTGTACCCTTCCACTTCTTGACAAATATTGGCAAGTTTTTCCTTTGATCTAACTGAAATCTATCCCTTTTCTGTCCCTATTTTTCTAATCCATTAATCAATCAGTTAACATTTATGAAATTCCAAGGCACTGTGCTGGGATTACAAAATTTTAAAAAATGAAATGAATTTGTTCTTCAAGGGCTTACATTCCTTGTTAACTAGTTCTGGCAAAACTAAAGGCTAATTCCTAATCCCTGTGCTAGTTCTTCAGATGCTGGAAGATAGCCATTAGGTATGAGCTGGATCTTCTCTTTCCTATACAAAACATCTGTTGTTCTTTCAGTGAGATTCTTGTCATCTGTAAACACTCCATCTTATCAAATGACTTCCTAAAATGTGGCACTACAACTGAATAAAATAAGTCCAAAAGTGGTCCAACCAGTTCAGAGTATAGTACAATTATCACCTACCTTATTCTGATCCTAAGTTCCTTTTGCATTAACTTTTTTTTCCCTTGAGCCACTTGGGGTTACATGACTCACACAAGCCATCTAGCAAGTGTCTGAGGTCACATATGAACTCAGGTCCCCTAACTTCAGGGCTGGTGCTCTATCTACTGTGGAATCTAGCTGTCCCTCTTAAAATACTCTTAAAAATTATTGAAGACCCTGAAGAACTTTTGTTTGTGTGAGCTATATTTCTTAATATTTACTGTATAATGTATAATTTACAATATTTATTACTAATTCATTTAAAAATAATATGTGTGTTTACCATGACAATCACTCACTCAACATATTTTCATGAAAAATAATTATTTTTCAAAGAATAAAATTTAGCAAAAAAGGCATTGTTTTACATTGCAGATTTCTGGCTTAATAGAAGACAGTTGGATTCTCATATGTGTTTCTGCATTCAATCTGTTGTGATATATTGTTTTGGTTAAAGTATATGAGAAAAATTTGGCCTCCAACAGATACAGTCTCCCCCAAATCAATTCTCCAACCTCCCTTTTCCCTATGATCCATATCCCTGTTTTCCTCCTGTAAAGGTTTCATCATTATGTTTGTCAAGTGGGCATGAAATCTGAGGACTCATCTTTGACTCTCCCCTTTCCCTCATTCCCAAGATATATAGTAGCTTACAAAGGGGATTCTCCTTTCCTTCTACACTCCTTCCTTTCTATTTCCATGCCACCATCTTTGTTTAGATCCTTTTTACTGCATACCTAGAATATTTTGTTGGTCTTCAAATTATTTGCCTGCCTTTTTTCTAATCTCTTTCCCTACCATTTTGCCTATTCACTGTTCCCTGATGAATCTTCTTATAACAACACTTCATTTCTTTAAATTTTTGCTCTATAGTAAACAAAAGTTTACATAATGATATCCTGAGATGCATGCCATATTTTACCCCATAGTCCTCTACCTCTATATTGAAAGAAAGAAAGTTTATTTTATCATTAGTTCTCCTGGATTGATTGACTTATTAAAATAGTTTACAGTTACAATTAACTACAATTATAATTAATTGCAAGTGCAGTTATTTGGATTGTGTGTTTTTCATTTATATTCTTCTTCTTCTCAGGTAATAGTTCCTTTGTCCTTCATCAATTTATGCAAGGCTTTCTTTGCTTCTCTGAATTAGTTCTTACGGTACAATAAAATTGATAATATTCAGACACTATAATTTGTTCAGTCATTCCCTAGTTGATGGTCACAGATTTTGCTTCATTTTCTTTTTTGCCATCATAAAAATGCTGCTATGAATATTTCTGCATATAGAAGGCCTTTTCATCTGTATTTGACCTTCTTGAGTTTTAGGTCTAGTGGTGAAATTGCTGAGAGAAAGGTATAAACAATTTAGTCATTTTTCCCAACTTTCAAATTATTTTTTATTATAATTCTATGGAAGGTACATTATTGTACCTGTCTTCCCATAGCCTCTCTGACATTGATTATTTCCATCCTTTATCTTTGCCTGTTGGAGAGGTATGGATGAAATCTGAACATTATAAAACATCTCTTTCTTTTTTGCCATTTCTCTGCTCCAAAACCTTTACTTTTTCTTCATTCTCTATAAGCTAAAATTAGCCTGGTATTTGAAACCCTCCATAATCTATATGAAGTTTGACTTCCTTGGTTTTTTTAAAAGCCTTTCTCAATCTTCCTGCTGCTCCCTGAGATGAACCATCTTCTCTAGTAAAAAATAAGTTTGCAGTTTTTCAAGCATGGTCTGTTGTTTTGTTGTTGCTGTTTGTTTCTGTTTCCACTTAGCGGATAGAAAATTATGCTTGGAGTCAGAATGACCTGAATTTGGACACTTACTAGGTATGAGATCTTGGTCAAATCATTTAACCTGTGTTTGTCCCAGTTTCCTCAAATGTAAATTAGGGATAATAATGCTTATTCCCTAGGAGTGTTGTGAAAATCAAATGAGATGTTTGAAAAACAGCCTTGTTTTATCTGTGGTACATAGAAGGTGTGATATAAATGCTTATGCCCTTCCCTTCCATTCCCTTCTTTGCTTTTATCTAGAGTTCATTTTCTCCTTCTTTTCTTTCAGTCTAATTCTACCTATCCCTCAAAAATTAGCTCAGATTTTGTCTCCTCCTTGAAGCTTAATTTGGCTAGAAGGACATGTTGATCTTTTCCTCTGAACTCTTATAGCATTTATTGTCTACACTACTCACTAGGTATAATATATTTAAAACAGCTTTGTATTGGTGACCTTTGATTTCAAGAATTATTTGTTTTAGTTCAATAATAGGAGTTAATAAAGTGCTCTAGTATGCAAAAGCTACAGAGGCAGGGTGGCAAAGTAATTAGAGAGCTGGACAGTCTTAGAATCAAGATCTGGTTTCATTTGACTTTCCTGCTCTGTGACCCTGGGCAAGTCACTTAACATGTCACTGTCCTTGGAGACTCTCTAAGACAATAAATTGTAGAGTAGAAGAAAATTTACTTTTGCAGAATGAATTTTCTCATTTGGAATTCACTATACCAAAAATCATAGACCTGTTCTCATGTCATCCTAGGACCATACTAGGTTTCAGAAATACAAGCAAAAATGAAACCATTCCATTTATGAGCTCCCTGAAAGGGAGTAGCCAGTGACTAGAGCAAATTACCAAGAAATGCCTTTTAGTTTCTCCTCTTATACAAGATGTTTGACCTTGTGCAAGTCACTTCATCTCTCTGAGTTTCATGGCCCTCATCTGTAATATCCTCATATCATTATTATTGCAGTACCTATCTCATAGGGTTATTTTGAAACATAACATAAAAATGTTAGTAAAGAACATCTAAATACGTTTTGCATGGCTACATATGTATAACCAATATAAAAGTGTTTTGTCTTTTCAGTGGAGAGGGGTACAAGAAGTGAATTTGGAGCTCAAAAATTTTAAAAAGGAACTACATTGGGGCAGCTAGGTGGCACAGTGGATAAAGCACCAGCCCTGGAGTCAGTAGTACCTGAGTTCAAATCCAACCTCAGACACTTAATAATTACCCAGCTGTGTGGCCTTGGGTGAGCCACTTAACCCCATTGCTTAGCAAAAAAAAAAAAAAAGGGAGCTACATCTCACTGGGGAAAGCAGACTATTAAATGAGTAAAAAAAAAAGAATGTTAGAAAAAGATTTAGTATATAGAGAGATTAATTATTATTAAGGAGGACCTTCTGTGGAGTAGAGTATTCTCTTCAAATCATTACATTCTTGTTGATTCCTTGATTTCTAGGAGCAGGAGGAGCCTTCATACCCTTTCAATGGGTGTGACTAGATTCAGGCATACTCTATTTTTTTTTCTTTCAAATTTAACAAACATTAATTATCTACCATGTGAAAAGTACTGCTAGGGATGCAACAATGAAAAAAAATGACATGTCTTCTCCCTTTAGGGAACTTGCAATTTCAGTAGAGAACTAAGACAAACATAAATAGTTATCTCACTTGTTATAATATGCTAAAGATTGATTGGTATAAGACAATTGAGGAAAAAGATAATTTGGATTTCAACAGGCATAAATATGGGAATTTTTTTCCTTACAACAACCCAGTGAGGTAGATAATGTTAAATGTTGTTAATGTTAAATATTATTATTAAATGTTAGATATTATTAAATATTGATAATGTTAGATATTGTTAAACCCCCATTTTACAGATCAGGAAACTGAGGCACCGAACTGGGAACTTGGTTCTCTGATATCAAAGTTAGTGCATTCTCCCTAACCATGGTGCCTCTCTGCACATTTATAAGCAATTGTACATCTGAGGTTCCATCTTCTAATCTTCTAATCTACCTTTGAGATTATCCTGTCTAACCTAACATTGAAAGGATTTGCAATTTCTTCAGCCTGGGGAATTTGGATCTCCCCACACTAGAGCAGAGGAGATCAGTAACTCTACTACACCCTAGTAGGTGAGTCCTGGGGAGCTGCCCAGGGAACAGAGAGGTTAAGTGATTTTCCCCAGGGTCACACAACTAGACTGGCATTCTATCTCCATTACCCTACACTGTCTCTCAACCTAAAGATAGAGTGAGGATCATTCTGTCTCCAAACTTGTTGATTTGTGGCTTGTCATGCACTTTGGTGGCCTGATTATTCCCAGGTAGTCTCAAGATTGATTTCTTAGAATACTCATGTGTATAGTCTTAAAATGGCAGTCTTGATGTTTGACTCCCTGTAGGAATGATTAGTTACTGATGGCAACTATTATAAGGAGGGCCTGGAGTTTCATGTGAAATGTCATCACTTTTCCATTCATTCTGGTGTGTATGGGAGGCAATGTAAATATAGGTATGATGAGAGAACAAGTGGGTGGCAAGTGGCTGGGGCTTTACATGTGCCTGGAATGAGATATCTCGGTTAGCCAAGAGAACATTTGTGGTTTTTGTGGTATGTGGGTGGAGTGATTGGGGGCAATGTGATTTTTGTGGTCATATTTTCCCTTATTCAGTCCTTCTCAGACTATAAGCTCTTCTGAGAGCAGGAGACTAGCTCTTGCTTAACCCTCCCCTTATCCTTAAAGAAGGGGAGGGGGCTGAGCTCTTCAGAAGTAGTCTTTTCATTACAGTGGCAGGGATGACCAAGGGAGAGTATTGTCAGTCTGTGCTGTTGACTGGAGACAGGTTCTTCCCTGATGAATGATGGTATTCTCACAACCTGTCTCCCTGGTTAGGTTTTCACTCCTCATCTTCTCTTGCCTCTCCCAACTACTCCTCCAACTGGCCTCCCCCACTCCCTCAGGACTGATATGGGAATTGCTAACTGCTACTGTTGATTGGTTTTCTGGAAAGAGCCAAGAGATCCTTAAGGAAAAAGTGCTGAGAGGAAACAAAAGAAAAATGGTCTTTTAGATCCATGATTGCTGCCCTGGGAAAGTCAGGGGATGAGGGAAAAAATGGCCCATAGTGGTGTTACAACCCAAGGGTTTCGAGGTTGCAAGAAACAATTCTCAAATCTGTGTTCAAAATTAATAAAAACAGTCAAGCAACTAACATTGATTTTCTGTTCTTGGTCTCCTCTTCTGACTTCCTAGCTCTTCTTTTTCCTTTGGAACCTGTCCTTTGAGTCCTATACCTTCATGCATTTTTGGTATAATGGAAAGAATAAAGAGCCTGGAGTCAGTATATATAGGTTTGAACCCCAGCTTCGAAGATTAACTAACTCTGGGACACTGACAATAGGCAAGTCATTTCTCTGAACTAAAGTTGCCTCATCTGAAAACTGAGAGTAACAATACTTATTCAACCTACTTTCCAACCTTTTGTGAGGAAAACTCTCCAAGTCTTCAAGTACTTAACATGTAGCTGAGTTCTTGTTATTATTCTAAGTGATTATTCTCCCTCCCCAGGAGTGGAGATGGGTTGTGCTGAGCTATTCCCAGTTTAGTACCCCGTACCTCCATGTAGCTCCTGAGGAGAAGAGAGAATTTTTGTAAATGAGAGAGTATTTGCAAATGTGAGAGTGTTTGTAAATGAGAGAATATTTGTAAATGTGAGAGTGTTTGTAAATGAGAGAATATTTGTAAGTCCTTAGCACAGTGTCTAGACTAGCCTTGAAACCAATGCTGTCTACTTGGGAGTCTGTTTAGGGAGACAGTGTAGTTCAACGGAAAGATAGATGGGTTTGGTATTCGAGGCCTTGCATTTGGATCCAATGCTCTTCTCTAGCACTAACCAGCCATGTGACCTTAGATAAACCTCTTCTTTCTGAGTCCTACTCTACAAATTTGTCAAATAACAGGGTTGAATTGAATGTCCTCCCAATTATCTTCCAGTTCTAAATCTATATCTTACGAATAGACAGAGGGAGAAATGGTAATTAGACCCACAGCCCATGTTTATACAGTTTCCTTCCAGGTATCCCAGAATAATAATAATAATAATAATAAATAATGTCAACTCCAACTCCTTAAACTCCTGATGCTTACTTGGACTTGTTACCTTCATCGAAGAATTCTCTGGACAATCTGTCTGTTTTCCTTCAGTGTCAATAGGAATATATTTTGTCACCCAATTTTCCTAATAACTCAGAGACCCTCCCCCCCAGAAACAAAGGCTCTCCAACTTCCTTCGACTTGGAAGGGCTCCACCCAGTCTCCAGTTTAAATTTAACATGCCAGTCACTTTCTTACCCATAGCCCTTTCTTGAAGACTTTTGTGATTTCTAGGGCCAGTCCTGAAGATGACATGTATTGTTCCCCTACAATACTTTTCCCCCTTGCAACTGCCATTTTCTCCCTTGGTCTTTGATTAGTATTCTAGTAAGGGGCTTTTACCCACACAGAACACGATCCCAGACCAAGGAGGAAGTTTAACTGAAAGTTGGACTAACAAAACACGTCTGTACACCATAACAACACAGTCAAGAAGACCCCCCCCTCATTCCTGGAATTCATCCAGGCCCTCCTCTTTATTATTTTTGTTCTCTTTCCTCTTTAACTAGATTTTGCCCAAAAACAGCCTGGGAGTTGCTAGGTAACGCCTTACAATCTCTCGAAGCATATCATTGTTTCGTTCCAACGGCAGTAGCCCAAAGGAATTTGCTATTTGTTTTAGAGATGAAAGCCCCAAACTTCCAGACATTCTTCTCCAATTTCACTCCCCATTAACTGTAGGGCCCTGTCATAACAAAGTGACTGTGTTACCAGGAGGAGATGACTCATGGGAAGAGGTGAATCCTGAAGAGGAGAATCTTAGTTACTTACCTTTGGAACTTAGAGAATGGACAGATTAGGATTTTCTTTTATCTGGAAATTTATAAAGAAATTTGAAAGGATGGGAGGCAGGGTCTCTGTGGGTCAGAGATTGTAAATTCTTCTAGTGTTGTAGAACCTCTGGTCCATGGTGATGCCTATGGAATGTATTTAAATGCATAAAAGAAAATACAAATATAAAGGAACATATAAAGGAAATCAGATTGAAACAGAATATGTAAAAAAACCCTTCATAATTCTCAGTGTAATGGAGGATACTGAAGCTGGTATATCTCTTGAGCTCTGAGCTGTATGGGTTACACTGATCAGGTGTGTGTATTGTCTGGTATCAAGATGATGAACTCTTAGAGGTAGAGTGACTCAGGACAGAACAAACCCAACCTCTCATGCCAATCAAGAAAGGAAAGAGAATAAACATTTATATGCACCTACTATTCAGACCAATAAGAATTTTTTACAAACATTACCTCATTTGAACCTTGCTACTATTACTATCCAGATTTTACAGGAAACTGAGGTAAACAGAGTGACTTGTCCAGGGCCCTATAATCAGTAAGTGTCTGAGATTGAATTTGTATGTGCTCTTCTTAACTCCAAAATCAGCATTCTATTCATTGTACCATCAACTTCTCAATCAGTAGTGGGATTTTTCTATAAGTATCCCCTGTACTTCAGGCCTGAGTGAAATAGGCTCAGTAAAAAAAAAATTCATGAGCCCTAGATTAAAAACCCTGTCTGCAGATCATGAATTCTGGTCATCTTCAATTTAGAAATGATGAGCCAGGCCCAATTTTTTATGTCAGACTAAAAAGCATACTGTGTCAAACAAATAGCTGATCATTTCCTGGGTTATTTTTATATGAAGGATGACAGGGATTTAATATTTAATTTAAAATTTAATAATTAAAAATCCCTAGCGATTATAGTAAGAGTAGATTTAACCTATTTCTGTGGGTCTGCTAAATAGAACAATCAATCGTTTAATCAACAAACAATTAAAAGCCTAGTAAAGGATCTAGACAATGCTAGGCATTTGTGACAAAAAATAAAAGAGCTTACATATTAGGGTGACAGGGTGAATACAAAAAGTATAGAGAGAATATATATATATGTACACGGGATATATGCAAGGTGGTGGTGAAGCAATGAGGAATCAGGAAGTTTTCATGGATAAGATGACCCTAAAACCGAACTTTGAAGGAAAAGAGACTCGAAAGGGTTAAAGATAAAGAAGTCCATCTCAAGCATCGGGGAACTAGCATTTGTAAAGGCAGAAAGAAGAGATGGGTATCATGTGTGAGGAAGAGCAAGAAAACTGGTTTTGCTGGATTACAGAGTGCATCAAGGAGAATACTGTATAACAGGACCAGAAAGGTGGTTTGGGGCAGGTGGTAAAGAACTTTAAATGCTAAGCAGAGGATTTTATATTTGATCCTGGGGATTAATAGGCAATCACTGGACTTCAAGTTGTTTCCAAGGTCTATCAATTTTACTTTTGCACTACCACTCTAATATACTCCTTTCTCTCCTCTGTCACTACTCTGGTGAAGGCCCTTATCACCTCATGTCTGGATTATTGCTGGTGAGTCTGCCTTCTGCATCTCTCCCTACTCCAGTCTTCATTCAGCCACCAAAGTGATTTTCTTAAAGTGGTTCTCTGACCATATTATCTCCTAACTCCAGTGGCTTCCTATTGCCTCCAGGCTCAAATGCAAAGTTCTCAGTATGGCATTCAAAAAGCCATTCATAACTTAGTTCCCTCCTTCCCTTTCTTTGATTCAGTGACACTGGCCTCTTGGATATTCCATGAACAAGACACTCCATCTCTGAGTCCTGGACATTTTTATTTTCTATTCCCTGTGCCTGGAATGTTCTCTTTCTTCAGCCTCTTGGCTGCCCTGACTTTTCTTCAAGTCCCAATTAAAATCTCAACCTTTAAAGAAGTCTTTACCAACTTTTATATTTGAATGCCTTTCCTCTTTTAAGTATTTCCTATTAGCCTGTATAGAGCTTGTTTGTATATATTTATTAGATTTTTTTGTCTCTTCCATTAGATTGTTGCCTCTTTTTGTATCCTCAGAGCTTAGGAGGGTCTGACACAAACTATATATACATACATATATATATATATATATATATATATATATATATAAATGATTATTGACTGACTAATTGACTACAAAGAAGTGGATCCTCTCACTCCACTGTCCATTCTGCTGATAGGTTGATAGTGGTGTGGTGGGGATCTTGCAGAGAAGTGAAATGAGCTTGCTGAGGCTTCACACTTGATTAAAAGCATCACCAGGACTAGAACCCAAGGGTTCTGCTTCAGTGCAGTCATATTTCCTTCCTAGTTATTCATCCTTGGCAATAGGATGATAGATTAGATTTTTTCCCCCTAACTTAAAATGTACAAAAGCACTAGGAAAGGCTAGGTAGACAAGGTCTCTGGAGGTGAAGATTTTGGTCCTGAAGAAAGAGAACTCTTTATCTCATAATGAAAGTATTAGCATATTAATATTGCTGAAGTGCCAGTATCCATGATTATGCATGCAAAAAGAAGTTGCATAGAAAATATCCTCCAGGAAATGTCTGATCAGTCTATCAAGCAACAGGCATATTTATCTGGCACCAGTTGTGTTCCTGAAACTGTGTTAGTGGGAAGAGAAATGCAGTGAAGGACATACTCCCTCTTGGCAAAGAGCTGATGCTCAATGGGCTGTACATTCTACAAAGTAAAACCAAGGCAAACCTGGGAGTAGAGGAGACAAGTTTCAGCACAGAGCATAAGAAAGATGTCAATTTGTGGTTTGAATAGGGTGTTTGAAGAAAAACAATGTAGGGGGGAAAATGCTGTCTCTAGGGAGGAGAGTGCAAATGGGAGGAGAAAAAGAATATCAGTTTGAAAGGGAGGGAAATGGGGGGGAGAGAGGGAGAGGGAGAGAGACAGAGAGACAGAGAGAGAGACACACACACATATACAGGGAGAGAGAGAGGGAGAGAGAGAGAGAGAGAGAGAGAGAGAGAGAGAGAGAGAATATATAGTTCATAGAATCAAGTCCCAGGGGAAGTGAAAGGTGTAAGGAAGGAGGAGTAACAACTCTTCCCCTGAGACAAGAGGGAAAAAGCAAAAGACAGTAAAAAGATGCTCTGAGGTGAAGAAAAGAGACAATTAGAAAGCTCTTGCCAGATGACCAAGATTTTTTACATTAAAGTGCAAGTTGAGGTCATAGGGAGAGTTGAGGTTGGGGGAGAAGGAGCTATGTTTTTATGCAGGTGAATGTACAGTCTTTTCTCTTATTGAAAATAGATCTTTACCTTGTCCCTCAGGTTTAAAAATGATTAGAGGTGTTTTGAGGGTTTTTAGATGAAGAAATTAAAGCTTTTTATAATCATGAAAAAATGCTCTAAATGACTATTGATTAGAGGAATGCAAATTAAGGCAACTTTGAAGAACTACTGCATACCTATCAGATTGTTAATATGACAAAAAAGAAAAATGATAAATGTTGTAGTCGATATGGGAAAACTGGGACACTAATGCACTGTTGGTAGAGTTGTGAATTGATCCAACCATTCTGGAGAGGAATTTGGAACTATCCCCAAAGGCAATAAAACTATGCCCAAGGGCATGCCCTTTGATCTAGTAATATCACTATTAGGTCTACATATCAAAGAGATAATATTTTTAATTATTATTTTAAAATTTTTTTCTCATTATTACAATAGTCATTTTGTAAAAGTAAACATAACCTCCCCCAAAGAAAGAGAAACCTCAAGAAAAATAAAGTGAAAGAAAAAAAAGTGTGCTTCAGATGCCATCAGCTCTGTTTTTGAGATGGATAGCATTCTTTATTGTAAGTCCATCAGAGAAATTGCTCCCACAGCTACTATTGCTAGCTATATTTCCCTCCATCCTGTTCCTCCCTACTCTCATTTATTCTATTCTCTCTCCTTTCACCCTGTCCCTCCTCAAAAGTATATTGTATCTGACTCCCCTCTCCCATGATCTTCCCTCTCTTCTATCCCCTGACCCTCTTTCTTCCATCCCTTTCCCTTTCCTATTTTCTAGGTTAAGATAGATTTCTATACCCAGTTGAATGTCTGTTATTTCCTCTCTGAGTCCCCTCTGATGAGAGTGAAGGCTTTCTCCCTCCCTCTCACCTTCTCCCTTTCCATTCCATTTCAAAAACTTTTCTTGCCTCTCAAAGAGATCATATTAAAGGGGAAAGGACTCGTGTGTACAAAAATATTAATTGTAGCTCTTTTTGTGGTGACAGAATTAGAAATTCATGGAATGCTCATCAGTTGGGGAATGACTGAACAAGTTATGGTATAAGAATATAATGAAGCTGGCAAATTTCAGAAAAAAACTTGGAAAGACCTATATGATCTGATGAGCAGAACCAATAAAATATTAATAGCAACACTATGTGATGATCAATTATTATTATTTTTTTCAGGTTTTTGCTAGGCAATGGGGTTAAGTGGCTTGCCCAAGGCCACACAGCTAGGTAATTTTTAAGTGTCTGAGGCCAGATTTGAACTCAGGTACTCCTGACTCCAGGGCCGGTGCTCTATCCACCTAGCCACCCTGTGATGATCAATTATGATAGACTTAGTTCTTCTCAGCAATATAATGATCTAAGACAATTCCAAAAGACTTGTCTTTCCACACCCAGAGAAAGAACCATGGAGTCTGAATACATATTGAAGCAAACTATTTTCCCTTTTTAAAATTTGCTTTTTGATTTTTTCTTTCTCATGACTTTTCCCTTTTGTTCTGATTCTTCTTTCACAACATGACTAATATGGAAATATGTTTAACATTATTGTGTATGTATACACACACACACATACAATCTATATCAGATTGCTTGCTTTCTTGGGGAGGGGGAGGGAAGGAGAAAAATTTAAAACTCAAAACCTTAAAAAAATGAAGTTGTAAGTTATCTTTGCATGTAATTGAAAAATGCTATTAAGTGAAAATAAATGTTTTTGAGACATTGCCTGTAACCTTGAAAGTTAAAGTAATTTGGTTTACATGGAAACAATATGTGAATATCCTAGGCAAACAGAATACTTGCATATCTAATATGGATAGGTACTACAGCAACATTCAATGGGGGAAAAGGGAGGTAAGGAAGGAGAAAGAAAAATAGCATCTCACTGGCCATCTGAATTTGTGTAGGGAAAGCAAAACAGACTGTCATTTGACTAAGTTTTCCAGTTTTCAGCAAGTTCTATTAAGGTTAGATTAGGTTCAGGTGGCAGATGCACAATAGCATCTCTGCTGAGGCTATATGAGATAAATGAAAGCAGGGTGAGTTACACCTTGTAAAACATTCTAGAAGAGTCACCTGGGAAAAGTATGATTATGAACTGAACTTGTCTTTTTTAAATTTATCTGTGTTTTCAAAATTTAGTTCTCCCATGATCTCTCCTTTCTACTTTAGCTATACAAGTGTATCTGAACCTTTCCATTGCCTTAGAGTGTTCATAGTTTTAGGGGAAGGCAGATAGACACATTTCTTCCGAATTTTGTGAATAGCTTAGAGTTACATAGATGCAATTTATTATCTTGTTTAACCCTTCCAGGAAGTCTGAGATGCAAATGGTGCAGTTCACTAAGACTCACTGGGCAGTCAGATAGCACAGTTAATAGTGCACTGAACAGGAAACCTGGAAGAAAAATCTTCCTGTGTGTAAATTCAGCTTCAGACAGTGCCTAACTGTGATTATGGACAAGTCACTTAATCCTATTTGCCTCAGTTTCTTCATCTGTAAAAATGAGCTAGAGAAGACAAATCATTCTAGTATAGCTTTGTCAAGGAAAACCCCAAATGGGGTCATGAAGAATTGGCCATGATTCAGAAACAAACTAAGGAGATTAAATGATTGTTTCTTTTTTTTTTTTAGGTTTTTGCAAGGCAAACAGGGTTAAGTGGCTTGCCCAAGGCCACACAGCTAGGTAATTATTAAGTGTCTGAGTCCGTATTTGAACCCAGGTACTCCTGACTCCAGGGCCGGTGCTTTATCCACTATGCCACCTAGCTTCCCCAAAATGATTGTTAAAGTTAAACAGTTAGCAAGTAGAGAAGCAGGGAAGGGAGTCTGGTATTTTTGACTTTATATTAAAAACTTGAGGCATAGAGAACCAGGAAATGACTTGCAAGGTAGTTCACATGAATAATAAATCTGAGATTCAGGTTAGATAAATGAGACAAATCTAATAGGAGTAAAGGTAAAAAAATCAACTGCAGAAGGTCACAGTGGTAGAGAGAAGGTTAGTCCGCAGTTCTTTGAAAAATGATTAGGGAACTGCAAGCTTAGTAAAAATCAACAGTGTACAATGGAAGCTAAAAAGGCTAACAATTCAATCCCAGGCTGCATGAACAGAAATAGAGACTGAAAATAAAGGTAGAATGTTTTCTAACAATTGGTCCTGTTGTAACGGTCAATGGGCTTCCCTTGTAGGTAGTGAGCTCCCCATTGGAGGTATTACTTCGAGAGGTTGAACCAGTTGTACAAGGCATTTTTGTTTAGGATGGGTGGGTAGGTTGATTTCTGATGTCTTTCTCAATCTGATATTTTAATGATTCCGTGCTTCTGATTTTGGTGCAGGGGAGGGAGAATGTCACAAAGAGAAACATTTCATTATTTTGTATTTTTTGTATTTTTTTTCAATTACATGTAAAGAATAGTTTTCAACACTCGTTTTTCTGTAAGAGTTTGAGTTCCATATTTTTCTTCCTTTCTCTTTCCTCCTCCCTCCCCAAGAGGCACATCTCCTTTTTTTTAATTTAAAAAAAATTTTTTTAGGTTTTTTCAAGGCAAATGGGGTTAAGTGGCTTGCCCAAGGCCACACAGCTAGGTAATTATTAAGTGTCTGAGACCGGATTTGAACCCAGGTACTCCTGACTCCAGGGCCGGTGCTTTATCCACTATGCCACCTAGCTGCTTTATTTTGAATTTTACAATTTTCCCCCTAATCTTGTTTCCCCCAACAGAAGGCAGTTTGCTAGTCTTTACATTGTTTCCATGGTGTGGAATTGATCTAAGTTGAATGTGATGAGAGAGAAATCATATCCTTAAGGAAGAAACATTAAGTATGAGATATAGCGGAATTATATAATAACATAACCTTTTTTTTAAATTAAAGCTAATAATCTTTGGTCTTTGTTCAAACTAAACAATTGTTTCTCAGGATACAGATGGCATTCTCCATTGAAGTTGTCCCAAAATTGTGCCTCATTGTTGCCCTGTTGGTATTCTTGCTTCCCTCTCCCCACCCACCATAGAAGGCAGTCTGTCAGTCTTTACGTTGTTTCCATGGTATACATTGATCTAAGTTGAATGTGATGAGAGAGAAATCATATCCTTAAGAAAAACCAAGTATAAGAGATAGCAAAATTACATAATAAGATAACAGGTTTTTTTCTCTAAATTGAAAGTCTTTGTCTTTGTTCAAGCTCCACATTTCTTTCTGTGGATACAGATAGTATTCTCCATCACAGTTAGCCCCCAAATTGTCCCTGATTGTTGCACTGATGGAATAAGCAAGTCCATTAAGATTGATCATCACCCCCATGTTGCTGTTAGGGTGTACAATGTTCTTCTGGTTCTGCTCATCTTGCTCAGCATCCGTTCATGCAAATCCTTCCAGGCTTCCTTGAATTCCCATCCCTCCTGGTTTCTAAGGCACATTTCATTCTTAAAGAATAGAATAAAAATTTACAATGCCTCTCATCTTTCCCTAAAAATCTCTTTGTGTCATCACTTATCTTTTCCTTCACAATGATTACCTTTTGATACAATGTTCCCTTGGAACTCACTCCACCATGTGGGACCTCCTCATCCAAAACATCCAAAATCCAAACATTCATTTGTCCCCTTCCATATTTTCACTTTGGAATAGCCTTCCTCCATACCAGCCCCCAGATCTCCTATTGATAACTTTCTCCTTGTGCCTCCATCATTGTGACTGATTTTCTGGACATCACCATACCCCTGGCCTAGTGTAATCATCCATCATTCCCCCCAAATCTGAGTTCCCTTTAGAGCACTATTTTCTTCCATTAGGGAAATCTCTGTTCCTTAAGATCAGAGATCCTTTTTTGCTTGTATTCTCAGTTCTTTGTACAGTGACTAACCCATAGTAACAACTTGCGGACTTGCCTTTTGGCTAAAGTTGAACTCTCTACCAGTGTACTTTATCCTATCCATTCAGTCTTTTTCCAGGATTCCATTCTAGAAATAATCCGACCTTCAATCAATATCCATAGAATAAATTAAAGCAAAACATCCCCAATTCTAATTTCTCTTTCACAACATGACTAATATGGAATTATGTTAAGCACAATTATATGTGTGTAACTTTTACCAGTTCGCTAACATGGGGAGGTTGAAGAGAAGGAAGGGTGGTAGAAAAATATGGAACTCATAAACTTGCAAATGCATGAATGTTGAAAAGTACCTTTGCATTTAATTGGAAAAGTTAAATAAAATTTCAATACAAATTTAAAAAAAGAAATAAAGAAAAGACTACTGAGGAAATTGTAAAAAAAATACCTTGGGTATTTTTGGGATCTGACACAAAAATAGTTATGATCCTATGAGCTAAATTATCTCTGAGATCTCTTTCTGTTCTAAATTGATTATCTATCATCTATCTGTCTATCTGTCTATCTCTTTATCTATCTGCTCTTCAAAATCTCACTCCAGTCTGATCTCATGTTATAATTCCCACTCACAGACTTCTCTGACCAAACTCTCACTCTCCATTTCTCAGATACTTCCTAAGCTTTCTAATCTTTGTGCCTTGAAATATAATGTTCTCTATGTTCTATATCTAGAGTGCTCTTGTTAGTAGGCCATTCCCCAACCCTGTCCTCTGCACATTTTTTTTTTCTAAATTGAAGATAATAAGCTTTGGTCTTCATTTAAACTCCACCTTTCCTTTTCTGGACATGGACAGTATTTTTCTCTTTTAAAATCATCTTTGATTATTGTACTGCTGAAATGAACAACTCTATCATGGTGTTGTTAGTGTGTATAATTTTCTTCCAGTTCTGCTCATTTCCCTCCACAACAGTACATGCAAGTCTTTCCAGACTTTTCTGAAATCTTGTCCCCCATGATTTCTTATAGAACAATAGTACTCCATGACATTCATATAGCACAATTTGTTCAACCATTCCCCAATTGATGGGCATCCCCTCAATTTCCAATTCTATACCTCTACAAAAAGAGCTGCTATAAATATTTTTGTACAGGTGGGATTTTATCCTTTTTCATGATCCCTTCAGGTTATAGACCCAGTAGTGATATTGCTGGATCAAGGGGGATGCACAATTTTATTACCCTTTGGCATAATTCCAAATTACTCTCCAGAAAGGTTGAATCAGTTCAGAACTCCATCAACAATGCATTAGTGTTCCAATTTTCCCATATCCACTCTAACATCGATTGTTTTCCTTTCTGATCATTTGGCCAATCTGAGACGTATGAGGTAGTACCTCAGTGATGTTTTAATTTGCATTTCTTTCCTCCACACATCTTATCCTATTGTCATCCTGTTGTTTTGATTTGTGTTCAAATCTTCACAATCTCATATAAGGTTTTCTTGGAAGACACTGGAGTGACTGGCCATTTCCTTCTCTACTTCATTTTACAGATGAGGAAACTGAGGCTTAAGTGATTTGCCCATTGTCACATTTTAAGTGTCTGAGGTAGGATTTGAATTCAGGTTTTCCTGATAGCAGGGTTACTCTAATCACTACACCTACCTTCTCATGCATCCTACTTATGCTTTAAATGATAGACCTAGGACTGGAAGGGACCTCAGAAGTTATAAAGTTCAGTGCTTTCATTTTACAGTGACTTACTCAAGGTCATTTAGGTAGTAAATGTCAGATTCTTTGACTCCACATTATCTTTCTAGTATATCCAAAGTCACCTTCAGGAAGTCTTTCATGATTTCTTTAGCTGAAAGCAATTTGTCTCTCTTTTGATTTTAGAGCAATAATTCGTATTATATTCGTCAGTGTTCAAGTTCTGTCTTCCCCACTGTATTGTAATCTCCTTGAAAGCAGAAACCATACTACTCAACTTTGTATTGTGTTTCCTTAGCACATGGTGGGCAGTGCTCAAGAAATATTTATAATCTTAAGTGAATGAATGACAAAGGATGCTGAAGGTTTAAGGCTTGGCAAGTCATGGGATGTTGGAATGAAAATACACTAAAACTACAAAGAAGAAAAAAAAATCCTGTTGGGAAACTTGCAAAATACTATATTTACTCCTAGACTGAGTCTTTCTTTGGTATTCCAGGGAGAGGGAAGCTCTAAGCCTTTGGCAACATTAGCCAAGTGGGTCTGCAGGTCTCTTTTTTCTTTGACTCAGTGCCCAGAGACAAAGGCAGAAAAATCTAAGGAATTTCCAAAGAGCCTCCTTCAAATAGCTTCTCCCCCACCCCTTCAGCTTAGCTCCTTAGCCCTCTGCTCTGCGGGTGGGAATGGAAGCTTATCTATATGCTGCCCAGCCTGTCCTTCAATACACAATTAACCCCCTTCTCGCCAAGGCCTGACAGGTGGTACCTAAGCTGCGACATTAGAGTAAGGCTTTCCACTCAGTTTAATGTGCTTTTCTTCATGAGTGGCAGTTTTGCTATAGCCCGACAGGTAGTAAGATAATGTATTCTGAGCATTTTTTTTTTCAGTAGTGGAATCAGGGACCACTGAGTCATTTCCCTTTTGTAGCCCCAAGAGTGGTTAAGAGCCTACATCACTCAAGCAAGACGGCAAGAAAGGTTAATGGAAAGAACATTGGCTTAGGAGTCAGGAGAAAATGACTTTGAATGACAAAGAATAATGATGATTATAAAGAAGAGATATGAGAAGCTATCCCTACCCTACTCTTTTGCAGAAGTGGGAAGTCCACAACTATGGTACATTGTACATGTTTTAAAACTTTTTTTAATGTATAAATTAATTTTACTGAATTTTTCCCTCTTTTTTCTAAAAAATGTTTTTTTATATTTGCTTGCCTCTCTGGGAGAGAGGAGAAGGAAGGATGCTGGGGAAAATGTTAGCAATGAAAAAACCAAACCAACAAAATTTATCAATAAAAATAGATTTAAAGAAAAGGAAAATGGGTTTGAGTCTCAGTTTTGCTACTGACTAATTATGGGATTCGGGCAATTTATATGAACACTGATTTCCTTATCTATCAAAAGGAGGTAATAAAACATTCACTACCTACTTGGAAAGGTTTTTGTGAGGACCAAATGAGACAATGAATATAATGATGTTTATAATGTAAAAGTTCTATGCACACATAAGCTGTTATTTTTATTATTTGTTATGTCTCTATGTTGCACTAAATTGGTCTTTATGGGAGTCAACCTCTAGCCTAGCTTCATATTTTCTCTCTCTCCATTAGGAGTAGAGCAAGAAGAAATAGATTAACATTGAGGTGGGAGTTAATGAGTTAAGAAAGGACATCATGACTCCCAGGCTTAGCTCATAGATCAAGATCATAGATCCTGAAGAACAGGGGGAAGTATAACTGTGGGTTGCTAAATGGTCCATTGGAAGTGTCGACAGTGAAATGTCTATTGATGCATACTATTATTCCCAATCTCCCTCATTCTGGGTAGCTGCTCCCTCTTATAGCATATTTTAAATAATTTAATAGTATTATATTTTTTCTCATTACGTATAAGGATGGTTTTCAACATTCATTTTTTGTAAGATTTTTCTCCCTCCTTCCCTTTCCTTCCCTCTCCCTCCCCAAGACAGCAAGCAATCTGATATAGTTTGTACATGCACAACTATGTTTAACATATTTCCATATTAGTCATATTGTAAAAAAAGAATTATAACAAAAGGGGAAAAACTATGAACACTAAAAAGAAACAAAAGATAGGTGAAAACAATATACTTCGATCTGCATTCAGACTCCAAAATCCTTTCTCTGGATGTGGATGGCATTTTCTATCACAGGTCTTTGGGAATTATCTTGGATCAATGTATTTCTGAGAAGAGCTAAGTCTATTATAGTTGATTGTCCCAGAATATTGCTGTTACTGAGTAAAGTGTTCTCCTGGTTCTGTTGACTTTACTCAGTATTAGTTCATGTAAAATTTTCCAGGTTTTTCTGAAATCTGCTTAAAACACTTTAAGGCCTAGGTTTGAAGGTGGATGAAAAGGATCAAAGAAGGAAGAATCAATCAGTCCAAAAGCATTTTGAGAGGGAAAATCTTAAACTAAATATCACTATAACAATATCAGTGCTTGATTGCACTTCTTTTCTGTTAGCCTATAATGATTATGTGAAACTTCTTTGGGAATGATTTTATGAATTACCTCTGACCTCCCAACCATGTAGATGCCTAGACAAACATCAGTAAATTGAGGGTGGTGGAAGGGATGTGAAGAACAAGTTGGTCTTTCAGTGTCCAGTCTTGCCATCTTTTAATCCAGGCATCAGAACTTTCCATAATCATTAGTTTTATAGGCATATAGACTCATAGAATAGCGGAGTGCAAAAGAGATCATTTAGCTGAACCTCTTATAGTTGACATGAGAAGAGAGAGCCCTATTTCTTAGGTCAGCAGAATATAAGCCCCTTGAGGGCTAGGATTTTTTTTGTTTGTTTTATCTTTGTATTTTTAGCCTACCACACTGCCTTATTATTTAAGGATTTGTATCAGACTGAATTTCCTAAGAAGTGAAGTAGTCTCATAGCATAGTTAGAGCTAGAATCCAAGTGAACACTACATCATTCATCTTGGCCATAAAACACCTTTCTGTTGTCAACTATATCAACTCTAGATTCCTTAGCTTGGCCTTCAAGATCCTCCATTAATTAGTTTCTTTATTCCTTCCCTAGGAGTCCCTTCATTTTTACCACCAATATGACCCTTGCTGCCAAATCAATCTGCTTGTCATCACTCTGGAGACAGAGTTCATAGCTCTAGAGGTGTCTCTCTCTAATCTAATTCCCTCATTTTTAAAGGTGAGGAAACTGAAGCCAAGTGAGGTTATATCCTTTAGCACTCCTTATTTCTATTATTTGATATAAATTATTCTCTCTCTCTCTCTCTCTCTCTGTATCTCTGTCTGTCTCTCTGTCTCTGTTTCTGTCTCTCTCTTTCTGTCTCTGTCTCTTGCTCTTTTTCTGTCTCACTCTCATAAACTTTCTCTTGGTCTTTCTCTTGTCCTAAAATCTTTTCCTCCTCCTCTACTTTCATCACATTCATCATCATATTTGATCATGGTAGTTCAAAATTCTACCATTTCTAGGAAGTCTTTGCTTTACCATTTTTGGTTTTCTTTTATTAATCTGTCCCCTCAACTCTTCTATATTCAATTTCTACTGTATCATTAATCTAAAATCAGAAGACCTGTATTCTTGTCAGGGTCTGAGGTATGACTGAGTCACTTCATTTCTCTGAACTTCACCTTATTTTACATGGGTATCACAATTATACCTCAATAACCTTATTCAGGTCCTCATCATTCCCCTCATTTTGCTGTCTACTCCAGTCCTTGCTTTACCTTCTGCCAAAGTAATTTTCCTAAAGTGTAGTCTGACTATATCATCCCCTCTATTCAGCATACCCTAGTGATTGCTTATTGCCTCTAGAATCAAATATAAACTGTTTCACTTATAAAGCTCTTTCCAAACTGTCCTCTTCCTACTTTTCCAGTCTTATATAGTTCAACCCCTTTCACATTCTGTTATTGAGACATCCACAAAAAAAAACTCCATTTCCTATCTCCAGGCATTTGCACAGGCAACACTTGATGCCAAGAATGCACCTTCTTTGAATATTTACCTTTTGGAGAATACACACATACATATACCTACCCACCTATATATGTGTATATATATATATATATATATATATATATATATAATATGTAAGTATGCATGTATATATACATGTATGTGTGTATACATATATATATATACACACACACACACATATATATATATTTCTTTCCTCAGGCGATTGTTTCATTTTTTGTACTTATATCCTCAGTGCCTGGTAGATATTAAGTGTTTTTGGATGTTGATTGCCAAAAAGTACTTTGTAATCTGCAGAGTCCTTCATAATTGTGATTATTATAATGAGAATCATAGAATTCATATAGTTCCTTAAAAATCACTACAAATATTATCTCATTTGATCCTGACAGCAACCCGGGACATAGATGTTATTATTATCCCCATTTTGCAGAGAAGGAAACTTGAGGCAGACAGAGGTTAAATGACCTACTCAAGGCCACAAAATTAACACGTATTTGAGGCAGAATTTGAATTTAGGTCTTCCTGGCTCCAAGTATAGCACTTTATAGTTACCTAGATGCTCAGGAAGCTAAAGATTATTATAGACTATTATTATTCATTTTATATTTTATTATATGTTAGATATTATTATGTTAAGTCAAAGCAACAAGCATTTATTAAGCTACTTCTTTGGTTAGGCACTTCACTAAATGATGAGGATACAAAGTGAGGCAAAAAGCAGACTGTGCTCTCAAGGAACTCCCAGTTTAATGAAGGTAGTGTTTTAACCGGGATTTGAAGAAAGCCAGGGAAACCAGGTAATGGAGATGATGAGAGAGAGAATTCCAGGTAGGAGTGATGATGGTCAGTGAAAATGCAATCGTAATTTAAATTATCCTTGGGCAGTATGCATATATGCACCTCCATCTTTCCTTCTTATAAATTCTGCCCACCAGAGACTTTTCCTGTCTTATGCTAATTTGACAGACTCATTTCATGTAGCTTCTTAGCCCTATGATGGAAAAATTTTGATAGATGTATTGATAGATGTGAGGTAAAGTGAAAGACCATGTGTTGTATTTTTTTTTGTTCTCACATTGTCTAGCCTTCTCTATCATCGGTTTATGAGCCTTTCTCAGAAGTTTATTGATTTTTAAAATCATAATGGAAGAAAATACTGACTTTTGTGAAAATAAAGACTATATTTCTCCCCTAACCAAATCCACTGACTCTGAAATCTATTCATAGACTCTTGGGGGGGGGCAGTTGTTCTGTAGATACCAGGTTAGAATTTCTGATCTTATAATTATAGTGTGGTACACAGTAGGTGTTCAATAAATGCTTGCTATCCAGCTGGTTCCCATCTATGTCATTTAAATGATTTGCCAAGTTTGGTTGTCTATACATCCATCAGACTGGCATCTTTTCAACATTTCTCTTTACCTTCTGTTTGCTTCACTTGTGTTCTGCAGTTAATTGGCGTGTTTTTGGCAGATAGGAGCTTGGATGATTGTTGACAGAATGGGTCTGGGCTCCCTGAGGACTGGCTGGCTGGGGTTTATCCCTCTGTCATATCGATCTGTCCCTTGTCAGGGTTTCCCAGGAGAAAGTGAGAGCAGCTGAGGAAGACCCTAGGGGAAGGAGGGGAATGAAGACTGTGTCACTCTGACTGTTTATTGGTGTGGAGGAGAGGGAGAGGAGAGCCTTCCTCCCTTCCCCACACCCCTTGCCTATCTCCCCCAGACTGCCCCCTGGGGAGTGAAGGACGCTTGTATAGCCACGTGGGGCATGCTTGGAGTGAAAGAGGACCTTGTAATACAAGTCTCAACAGAACCCTGTCCCACAACACAGGCACTTTTCATGAGGCAGATATGCAACAGAGGCTCTGTTGAGGGTGACTGGTGACTTCTGCACACAGAGTCTGGCTGACGCGTGGCCTCCATGAGACATCACCACCTTATCCTTCCTCCCTTCCCCCACCCCACGGAGTCTCTTCTGTTCTGGGATTCCCAAGGACCATGTAGTGGCAATCTGCAGAATCCTTTGAGTACCAGTAATATAGAATTTGAATAATCTTATAGAATCATAATATATACTTGAGTGTTTAATGGGAGTGTATTTAACATAAGTATGTCAAGAATAGATGTCCAAAAATGTGTCTAGATATAGAAGGTAGGTACATTGAGGCTGCAGTGTAGCTAATCCATCCCAGGGGATCCTAATATATAAAATGGAGCTATGTAATTTCAATCCTCTCTAAAGAGAAGGTGAAGTGCCTTCTGTTTGTGAACTGACTTTCTTAGATGTCTTTTGGAGACTCCCACCCAGGGCCAGCGGTATCCAGGGAGTTAATAGGAATCATTTTGCTATATAACTTAAGAGTGGCAGATGAACATTCTCTATGGAGAGAATTCTGGAGGTAAAGTCAGGGAGACCTGGTTTGAATCCTGCTTCTGACATTTACCAGCTATGTGACTTTAGGCAAGTCATATTGATGCTCTTGAGTCTCATTTTCCTCAACTATAATATAGGAATAATAATAATAATAATAATAATAATAATGACTCCCTTATATTTTGTTTTACAGGATTACGGGGATCAAATGGGACAATGTAAGTAAAACTCTGGAAACGTTAAACCGATATAAATGTCAACTATTCATTTTGTCCAAGTTCTTAGAAGGAGCAGTTCATGGAAACTCTGCCCAGGAGCTCCCTACTACATCCTGAAGGGTTATTGCTTACAGTGAGTTCTCACTTCTTCAGAGGTGGTTCTTCAGTGAATATATCATACAAGTTTCCTTACCTGTCTTTTCTTATCTTTTAATTGCTTTATTGCTCCTTAATCTCTAGGTTAACTCTGATAAATATTTTCCAGTGGCAATATTAGGATATACTAAAATGAGATTTTGGGCTTATCTGTAGATTTTTAAAAAATACCTTCATTCAAGCACTCTCACACACATACACACATGTCTTTTATGCTCTGAACTAAGTTGGGGTAGATACAAAGATGTAAATGTTTTTCTAGCTTCTGGGAACTGATTCAGTTTATTTCAAAGTAGATGGTTAGTTTTCATTGGATTGTAAATTCCTCCATTAGATTGTAAGCTCCCTGAGGGCAGGCGCTGTCTTTTGCCTCTTTTTGCATCTTTAGTGCTTAGCATCATGTCTTCTCCATATACTAGGTGCTCAATAAAAGTTTATTGATTGAGTTGGCAGTTTATTCATACTCTATAGTAAAAAGGCGAGAGAGAGAGAGAGAGAGAGAGAGAGAGAGAGAGAGAGAGAGAACAAAATTCTTGCTTTCAAAGAGTTTAGAAATAATGGTAGCCTATAGTGTATCCCAAAGGATAATTTTTTCAGGTTCAAGGTACTCCAAAATTATGTCTCATGACGCCCTACCCTCTTTCACCCACAAACTGATATATTTATTTTTCAAGAGCTAGCCAGTGGGTAAATTTAACTTCAAGCAAAGGCATTTGTTGAAATTCCTTAGTAAAAAAAGTAAAACATCTATGACATAACCCTGCAGCACCCAGACCAGGATTCACACTCATATCTCATTTTTCCAATCACTGAGGTCATCTTGCCATGTCCCTTCCACAGCTGCCATATAACTCTCCAGACCAAATCTCCACACTGGCCCTCTAGAATCGATGCCCTTTGTTTCTTTGGAAGTTAGCCCATCCATCTTTGGAATTCCTAGGTCAATTGTATAATTGGTGAATGAGTAAATTACCTGGTCCATTATATCTCCCTGGTCTCAGACCTCAGCCCAGACCACATATGCATGTGTGCACACAAGCATACACACATACATCACACACACACACACACACACACACACACACACACACACCATCAAACCATCTCCCTGAGTCATCTTGTCATCTGCTTGCTTGTATCCACCTCTAACTCTGAGCACAGCAATCAAATCAATGGAAGTGTACGGCAATTAACTGTTCTTTGAGCCAACTTACTATGACTCTTCATCTCAAAATTGCCTTCCCTGGCTACTACTTTCCAACATACCCAATGCTCCTCTATTATAATGTTTGTCATCATTTTTGAAGAAGACTATGACATCAGGGAGGTGATGCTATGACAAGCACATGAATTGGATTTGAGTGGAGGGGTGCTGTGCTAAGTCACCAGCCTCACTTTCTTCTCCAGAGCCATCTGGGTCTGGTGCCAAATATGAATCAGGATGACTGGAGATGGTCTTGGATGTGGGGCAGTCAGGATTAAGTGACTTGCTCAGGGTCACATAACTAGTAAGTGGCAAGTGTCTGATGCCAGATGCAAACCTCCCATCCTTCTGAATCCAAAACCAGTGCTATCCACTGCACTACCTAGCTGCCCTATAAAAATGTAATTACTATCTTCCTTTATGTATTTGTATTCCCAAAAATTAGCATAGTATTTAATATAGTAAGTGTTTAATAAATGCTTCTTAGTAATTTATTCAAGTAGGTATGCTAGTAGTTTAATTCATGTAATAGAATAGTATTACGCAATAAGGAATGATGAAGAGACTCTGTAGGAACAGATGAAAAGTAAACTATCCTGCATCAAGAAACCAATATAAGTTATACACAGTGATTATGATAATATAAATGAAACACTAAATTTAAGCCCAGTTGTATCTAATTACAATGACCAATTTTGGCCCCAGAAATACAGAAGTGCAAATTCCTTCTTTTGCTGGAAAGGTGGGATGACTATGAATGAGTAGAGAATGCTGCTTATATTGTTAGAATAGATTGACATGTATGTTGATTTTTGCTTAACTTTTCTTTGTTACATGGGAAAGTTCATTGGGTAAGAGGAAGGGTAGGGCAGGGTAGCTATCCAGAAATAACTATGCTATAAAAATAAACAAAAAAATCAATAAAAATGAAAATAAAATAAAAATGAAGGGATAGAACTAGGTTCTTTTCAGTTCTAATGGAAAAATTTAAATGAAAGGGAAATAAAAAAGGAATTCATGACAGAAGTCTAGTAATGGTAAATATAGAATCAAATTATAGTAGATTTTAGGCCCCAGGACAGCAAGAACTGTTCATTATTGTGTGCATGCTTGTGTATGTTTGTATCCTCAATGTCTAGAATATTTTGAATGTTTTTTAAATCAGGGGAGAAAAGATAATCTAAAGTGCAATGAGATCCATAAAATGTGGTCTAAAGTACAAAGAAAGTGTTGAGAGAGTTCAGAGAGAGCAAAGGAAGGGGGGGAAGGGAAAAAAAGGGGGGGAGACAAGAGGTTTTCATGGAAAGATATCATTTTGACTAGGACTTTTGATGGCAGAGGACATTTCAATGGAGAGGACATTTCCAGGCCTATGGAATTGTGTAAACCAAGATTCAGAGACCTGATGACCTAGGATGTTCCTTGGAGAGGCAAATGATTCAGTTTGACTGAAGGAGGGATGAGTAAAGGGGAAAGGAGAGTGAGATTAGGTTGGGATCAGGTTGCAGAATACTTACAGTATGATATATGTTTATATATAATATATAACACATAATATTTAATACATATTATAAATCAGATATTTATGTCTCTAAAATAGTTACTATATATATTATTATACAATTTTGCATAAGAGAAATTCAGAATTTATACTCCCTCCTCTTACTTTCTCTTGGAAAATGTTGAAAGGGCAGGCTGTTCTATAGCTCCCCCAAAGCCAGCCATCTTCTTGGTAGGGACAAATCTCATCCTAAGTCTAAGACATAGTTAATTGCATTTAGCTAAAATGATTCAATTATCATTATCAGATGATAAATAAATTTCGACCACCACCCCACTCCTTTGCAAAGATAGGTACTCTGTGAGTGCAGTACATTGTGAGATTCTCAGACTTTACCCATGTGTTGATTAGTTATGTTGATTTTTTCCTTTTCATCTTTTTTTTGCCTTTAAGAATATTGTTATGGTTTTCTTGGAGGATGGAGTAGAAAGAGATATTTAGGGAAAATATCATGATGTGAAAAATAAAGCATCAATATAAACTTTTATTTGTTTAAGAGAAAGTTCTGTTCCTTAGAACTTGCTGTGTATACACATTTGTATGTGGTTCATGGAAATTAAGTAAGGATATGTCTCCAAGCATATGTCCCAAGAGACAACATGGAATAGACTTGGACTTGGGTTCAGAAGTCAGAAGATCTTCATTTGAGACCTAACTCTGTACCTTATTAGTTGTACAACCTTGGGTAAGCCAATTAACCTCTCTGACACTCAGATAATTCATTTGTAAGATGAGGCTAATTATGCTTGTATTACCTACTCATGATACAATTCTGAGAATTAAATGATAATGTTGAAAAAGTGTTTTGTAAACCTTAAAGGCTATATAAATGCCATCAATTATTATTACTTCCTTTTTGAAAAATTATGATTTCCCTCTCCAAATGCTAGGGGAGATTTTGGCAGATTAAATCATAGCTAGAAAAGATTGGGGGGAGGGAATTGTTAGTTCTTAAAAATGCATATATTTTTAATGTCAGAAAACCTAATTCTTTTTGCCTGGGTGATTTTTTTTGTTGAATCATCTTTGCCAAGAAAACCCCCAAATGGGATCACAAAGAGTCAGACATGATTGAAATGACTCAACAACAACTCCAATATGTGAGAGTGAAGACTCAAAGCATGTCATATAAGATTTTTCAAATGAAGGGAGTTGGCAGCATCAAAGAACAGCACAGTTTTCCAATCTATTCTGACTTTGGTTTTGAGTGGCATGCAGAATATTTGCTTCATTTTGTAGACTGCAAAACCCAGGCAAATCCTTGGGATCATAAGGCAAGTTATTGGCCAAAGTTGCATTGTCCTGGAAAAGGAGAGCTCTCCAGTCTCAGGGTCTTTCCATCCCCTTTGATCTGAGAGGGCTGCCAAAAATGGAGGGTTTGGGGCCAGCCATGCCCATCATTGGCTAGCAGTCTTATTTACCGGCTGCCGCAGATGGCTGAGCAGTGATGACTCAGATCCTCCTCCCCGAAGTTCTTTTTTCCTGGGCTTATTGACAAGCCTCTTAGCTTGGGCAGACTGACCTGGGAAAGCAGGCAAGTCTCATAAGTTGTGCCAGCTTTGGTCCTCCCCAAATGACAGCTGCCTGTCTCTGAACCTTTAGATTTGGGATAAAAAAGGCTGCTATGTTTTGCCTCTACATGTCAATACCTCATTAACTTCCCCTCAGCTTCTTGGGGAACACAGTTTGCTCTTTGCATTTCCTCCATCCATACCAGACCTCCAGACTTTCCATAGCTTGTTGCCCTTTCTCCCTCTCTCTGTTTCCAGAGACATATATGTTTGAATGGAGTGGAGGGATGGCAATAGAGTAACCAGAGCCCTGAAGCAGGGCCAGGGAACTTGGGGATTTGAGGCTGTTTCCATTCCCTAAGACTACAGAGGAGATAAGGTCCAGTGGTGTCACTCAACCAGAGATATCCTTTTCCTACATTTTCCCCTCTTCCGCCACCCCACTTTTCCCTTTCCCCTTTACACTGCCTGTCCCCAAGCCAAGAACGTAACTCTTCCTCACCTCTACTTCTTGGAACTCTTGGGCTCAAGCACCATGTACCTGTAAGGCAAGTAGGTGGTACAGTAGATACAATTGAGTTCAAATTCATCCTCAGATACTTACTAGCTGTGTTACTTTGGGTAAGTCATTTAACCCTGATTGCTTTGCACCCAGGGTCAACTCCAGTCATCCTGATTCATATCTGACCACTAGACCCAGATGACTCCAGATAAGAAAATGAGACTTCTGACATAGCATAGCATAGTGAATACAATTCACTTGCTTTTCATGGCATCACCTTCCTGATATCATGGTCCTCTTTGAGAATGAAGGACAAACATCATCATTATATACCTATGGAGTCCTAGAAATAGCAAAGCAAGGATTAAGGAGGAATCTCAAAGTACCTCCACTTGGTCCTCTGTGAGAAGAGACTTTGAAAACAAAAGCTTTGTGATTATAGCATCTGGATGGTAGAGTGGATAGTCAGGAAGACCTGAATTTGAAGACCCCCTCCACCCCTGTGAAGATCAAATCACTTTAACCTCTCTAAATCTGTTTCTTCATCTTTAAAATGGAGTAACAGCACCTATCTCAAAGGTTGGTACAGAGGATCGAATGAGATAATATAAAATGCTTTGCAAACCTTAATGCTCTCTGTAATCTACAATATTCTCTCTTTTAATTTTGGAGCTTCAAGCATTAAGGTGATTTTATTGCAACCTCATTTAAATTTGCACAGCAGAGAAAATACTGGTCTTCACCCTCAGTTGTAAAGAACTCCAGTGCATTTGTGCAAATTTTCATCATTTTTCTTTAAAATTCAAGTATTATGGATGTAATTTTGCCCCAAAAGTATAGTGTAATTTCTTTGGACTCTAACAACGTTTGTCCTTCATTTTCTAAAAAGACCAGGAGGTGATGTCATGACAAGCATGTGAAATGGATTTGAGTGTGCTAAGTCACCAGCCTCACTTTCTTCTCCAGAGCCATGTGGGTTCAGTGACCAGATATGAATCAGGAAGACTGGGGATGGCCCCGGATGTGAGGCAATCAGGGTTAAGTGACCTGCCCAAGGTCACACAGCTAGTAAGAGTCAAGTGTCTGAGGTCTAATTCGAACTCCTGTCCTCCAGACTCTAAGGCTGATGTTCTAACAACTCATCTTGCTGCCCTTCGGACTCTAAACCCAAGCATGAAAAGTCAGTAATGTGACTTAGTGAGAAAGTTAGATTCATTCATGCTAGAATGTCTTCAGCAGTCTTTAGTCTGCAGCAAGTTTGAGGTTAATGAATAGATGATTCTATATATATTCATAAAAAGAAGGAAAGTATTTCAAGCTGGTGTGACCAATATTCAACATTATCCAAAGGACAAAGTGTTGGAGATGATGTTGAGATCTCACCAGCCAGTCTTCCAACAGCAGCGACTGAAGTCTAAGGAATCTCTCTTTTGGTTATCAGAGGGCAGCCAAGGTAGAGAGATTGACAGCAATATAGTAAATGGCACAATGCCCTCACACTGCCATTTACATAGTGCAAGATAAGATTAAGGTTAAAAATGTTTTATTTTTAAGAAGTTAATTTGCATGGTATTGTAGATTTCATGTGTTATATAAACTGAATATTATCTGAAATCTTTTTGTTAAATCGTGATGTTAGCACTAATCACAGAATTCAAGGGAATTACTAGTGAGAAAAATGTTTTTCATGTTACCAGTTTTATTTTATATACTGCATTTTATGGGTTATTTCATGGTTACTGTGTTAGAAAAGATCAATTATCAGAATTAATGGCTTGTTATAAAGAGTTGCATGCAGAAAAGTGTATTTTGAGCAATCTTTAGCAAAAGATTAGTTTTAGGTGGTTATGAGGACTGAACATCAAATGTCTCATAATTTCAATGTATCAGCATTTGTATTTTTTTACTTTTATGCTGTTTTCTAGGAACATTGCCCCATGAAAGTTGAGAATTGTTAGCTTTTATAATCCTATCCTTTCACTCTCAACAAATAAGCCTTATGAATATTACTGAACCAAAATCTAATATGAGGTTCAGTCAACTTTGTTTTGCAACCATAAGAGTGTGTATGTTTGTGTGTGTGTGTATGTGTGTGTGTGTGAGAGAGAGAGAGAGAGAGAGAGAGAGAGAGAGAGAGAGAGAGAATTACATATTAGCATAAGTAACTCTCCTGGACAAGAGGGAAAATCCTACACCTTCTCCAGTTCTCACTTCTGCTATTGGGCTACATGACCACATACATATAGAATAGTTCACATTTAGAAAGTTTGAGGTACGTTTGAAAATATAAGGTTTCTTACCTCCATTTTACAGATGTGGAAAACTATAACTAAAAGAAATTAAATGACTTGTCTATGGTTGCATGACTAAAAAGTGTCAGAGACAAGATTCAAACTCAGACCTTTCCTAATTCCAAGTCTTGTGATTGTTCAGAGTCACACTGGAGGCAGTATGAATGAAGCAGTGTGGACTTTGACTTAGGTCTTCTGACTGCCAAGTCCAGAGTTCTTTCCTTTATATCACAATCAATCCCTTTCTGCACAATAGTACTTGTATTTTTTATAACTAATCCTATTTTTCTCATTTGCAATTCTGCATCTTTTTTGGCTCTCCATCATTGGTGACTTGTACAGATTTATATAGTAATGATTCCTGATGATTCATTCAGTTATTATTTACTGAAAAGCTTGTGATTTCATTGGTGTGAATACTGCGTCTATCCATGACTTTGTAAATGGTCTTTTAGATTGCTTGTGGCAGAAAAACTCATCATTCCATAGCTAGCCTGTTGTTGAACCTATCTGCATAGTCAGACTGATGGTTGTTCCTCTTCATGTCAAACACCCAGTGGATGTTGTTGTTTTTGTTCAATCTTTTTAGTTTTGTCTGATTCTCCATGACCCCATTTTGGGGGGTTTTCTTGGCAAAGACATTGTAATGGTTTGCCATTTCTTTCTCTAGTTGATTTTACAAGGAGGAAAGTGAAGCAGGTAGGTTTAAGTGACAAGGTCAGATTTGAACTCGGGAAGTTGAGACTTCCTGATTCCACGTCCAGGGCTCTATCCATTTTTGTCTCCTAACACCCGTTGTGTACACTGAAATCCTCCAATAACATATCTTTTTATTTCAGCCTAGTAGCCACTATATCATTGATAAGTAACATGACCACTATGATGTTCTGGAGGAAGTAGTTTTCTTCAAATATCTTGTTTGTTCTATAGTCATGAAGAAGTAAGACATTCTTTTCTTGAGGCATCTTCAGAATGCAATCAGAAGGACCTGAGTTCTAATTAGTTAAAGTTTTGAGTTCCTGTTGTTTGAAGATCAGAAGAAGAACCTTGCTTCAGATAATTGTGTGACTCTGGCCAAGTCATATAATCTCAATGAGTCTGATTTTCCTTAACTATAAAGTAAGGATAATATTAGCATGAACACCAAATAATTGGGGCAGGTGGCACAGTGGACAGAACTCTGGTCCTAGAAGAGCTGAATTCAAATCTGATCTCAGACACTTACTAGCTGTAAGAGTCTGAACAAAGTCATTTTACCTTGTTTACCCCAGTTTTTCCATCAGGAGAAAGAAATGGCAAACTATTCCATTATTTTTGCCAAGAAATCTCAAATGGGGTTACTAAGAGTCAGACATGACTGAACAGCAACATATTTCTCTATTGTCATTTCTGAGAATACTCATACTATTGTACTCCATTTCTCCCAAGTATACAACAGCATATCTTAATAGTGTTTTTTTATAATAACATTCTTGTGTGGAAAGCATGGTCACAGAATTAAATCAGCTTGGTGGGGTTTACTAAAGTGACCCTTTACTTGGAACTTTAATTATTTCTCCCCCTAGAAAGTGTGAAAATGTCCATTGAAAGAATTGCTTCTCTTCTGAGCCTGAAAACCCATTAATTTATTTACATGTTATTGAGATCAAGAGACCAGTTTTTTTTTTTAGCAATTAATGATGATTGGGTTATTTCAAGCTATCTGTTTATGCTAAGCCTTAATAGGGGAATGGAGACCCACAGAGTCTTTTGGTTCATATATTAATCTCTATTCTTTATTGCTATATCATGGATTTCAGATTATCAGAGAATTTGCTGCAAAGATTATCTCCCATATATTTTCCTTTTAACTGCATTTATTTTGCTGATGCAAAACCCTTTTGATTTTATGTAATGAAATTATCTATTTTATCTTTTATGATCACTTTCCTCCTTTGTTTAGGGAAGAATTTTTTTAACTTAATCAGAGTTGGGAAAGATATTTTCTTCCTTTCATTTCTCATTTTTTTAATATGAGTTTTTATATTCAGGTCATGTATCTATTCAGAGTGTATTTAAGTATGGGATATAAAATGTCGTTCTCATATGAATTTCTGCCAGATGACTTTCTAGTTTTTCCAGTGGTCATTTTTATTAATCATGTAGTCCTCTTCTTTCTCCCATCAAAAATTATGTCCTTAGTTCTATTGAACATTGTGCTTCTATGGTTGACTAGTTATGGTGTTTACCTAGTTTTCTAGGCTTTTTTTTAAAAAAAACACTTTGAAAAAGATGAGCAAAGATTAGTAACCAAAGGTGGAAATGAGACTAGATGAAGATAATGACATAACCTTTTAATCTAAAAAATTGCATCTTTGGAGAAGGAAAACATATGGCTAAGTGGTGGTAATTCTTGAACCCCACTTTTCTAGGAGAAATGACAGAATTGCTGACCTGAGATCTGGTTTGTAGCTGGAGGAATAGCAAGGGATTGAATTAGTAATTGAAAAAAACAAAAACCTAGATTTTGCCTTCTCCCTTTATTGCAAATTATTCAGATGATCTGATAGAAAAAAGGATTTCCCCCTTACCAATCTCAAGTTTATTTCCTTTTTGAAGTGAATCTAAGCCCTTACAGTAGAATTGTAAAGCTGGGATGCTGTAGAGGTCCCCTGAGGCTAGTAAAAGTGAGGCTTATTGGAAAGAAGAACATTGCATCAATTTGTTCTGGAGCTATTTATGGGTTCCATTCTGTTGCTATTCCATTTCTTTGAAGGGAAATAAAGACTATCTTATACCTGATACAGGCTGTTACCTTGAGTACTTACATTGACCCTGGGGCCCTTATACCCATATCTATGGAAACCTGAAATGAGCTATATTGGAAGTTCCCAGAAGAAATACTGGGTAGGAACAAAACAAGCGAAAGATATATAACTTGGAGGGTGGGGAACCTCAAAGTTGAATCTAGTCTATTTAAGACTAGAGTTTGGGTCACTAAGACATGGAATTACACTTGGATAAGAGAGGAATATAGTTGAGTTTTCACATATAGCATTCTACCAAAGATCAAATCTTTACTGTCACATTGAATTACTGAAGATATAGCTAGAATGAAGAGGGGCCAAGAAATCAAGTTATTATCTGTTAAAGAAACTGGTAATGTTTAACTTAAGAGAAAACTTGAGAGATATAATAGCTGTCTATAAATACTTGAAGGGCTGTGTTGTGGAAGAGTGATTAGACCTATACTTCTTGGCTCCAGAGGTCAGAATCTGGAACATTTGACAGGGCTAACTAGATGGTACAGTGGAAAGTTGCAAGTTCAAATGTGGTTTCAAGTACTTACTAACTGTGTGACCCTGGGCAAGTCATTTACCTTGTTTACCTCGGTTTCCTCATGTAGAAAATGAACTGGAGAAGGAAATGGCAAATCCCTCCTATATCTTTGCCAATAAAATCCCAAACAGGGTCACAAAGAGTTGGATATTCCTGAAATAATTGAACTAACAACAACAAAGGAAAGGCAATTTTAGGCTAAATGTTAGGAAAATTTCCTTAAGAGGTAGAACCATCCAAAATTAGAATGGACTATCTCAGTAGTCATGGGTTCCCTTCCCTTGACATCTTCAAGGAAAGACTGGATGACCCATTTCTTGAGTTAATATAGAAGGGATTCTTGTTCAAGTATAGGACAGACTAGATGGTTTCTGAAGTTCCTTACAACAGATTCTGCAATTCTGTGAGCTCGAGTTAGAGAGAGAGAGAGATTTACTTAAGGCCACATAGCAAATAAGCAAGAGATTCCAGATTTAAGTCCATTTTCTCTTGTCCCAAACCAAATTCATAGTTTATTGGACATTTTTATGTTTACTTATTAGATATTATTCACCACAGACCTGTGAAGGAACTGATTTGAGAATCAAATAATAGTCTATTGCAACAATCAATTAGCAAGTAGTTTTTAAACATTGGCTTGGTGCTAGAGATTAAAAACCAAATAGAAAACAGCCCCTATTTGATTTTGTACTTTAGCAATAAAACTACCAAAGGGATACTGTATGGAGCAAACCAAAATTCATTTAAATATTTCTTTTATGAATCTAACAGTTGAATAATTTGTATGTGTAAACAGAATTGTACAATTTTTTAATTAATTTCTTTTTATCAGTATTGTAAGGACCATATTTGTTTCTTTAAAATTTTTCAATATATAAATTGTATTCCACTTTATCAGGTACCATTATTTGATAATAGTATGGATAATGGTAAATACTCATTTGAAAATTTTTTTTCCAGTTGCATAAGATAGCTTAGACTAATATCTTCATTTTATTCTGTCATTTTGCATTTAGTGTGTTTATAGGAAGTAGATATTGATTATTTTTATTACTTGATCTATTCTATGACTCTTTTAATGGGAGATATAAGTACTTAAAGTAATTAATATAATGAATTGATTTGCATGTTATTTGTTGCATCCTAATCCATAACTATTTCAACTAGCAAAATTAGTAAATAAAATAAACTGCATTTTTCTTTCTTAAACCTTTGAGGGAAGGGGAGAAATAATCCCTGCTTTCAAAGAGGTTAAACTCTATGGGGGGAACCAGGTTATTATCAGAACTGGAAGGAATTACTGGACACTCAGGAGATTAGGAAAGATGTCATATAATTAGTGATATTTGAGTTGAGTCCAATAGAATGATATTCCTTGAGTATAGGAATTCTTGCTGGTTTTTTGGGTACCCCTAGCAACTAGCAGAGTGTTTGCACTTAATAAATGCTTGTTGAATGAATACTGGAAATATTTTTACCCTCTATGATTCCAGAGTGTCATCATTCACTCCTTTTTTTCAGGTACTTACATTCTGACTTCTTTCTCCACCATCTCACTGAAATTTCTTTTTCATTTATTTTTTTGGTGGATTTGGAGTAAGGGGAACTGGCTTCCAATTCCAGTTCCTTAAGACTGTTCCATCTCTATAGAACTCAAATTCTTCATTTATAAAATGAGAGCCCCTAAGGCAAAGTCCCTTTTCAACTCTAATATCAGATTCCATGAGTATCTCATTTATTTACCAGTCATGCTGGCCTAACAAGTTTGTTTTGAGGCTTTAAGAAGGTAATTTATGGGAAAGTGACTTACAAACTGGAATGAAAATTGATTGATTGATGTACTGCTACAAGGTCATTCGATTCTTTTCCCCTTTCTCTCTTTTTGAGATTTGAACCTGCAACCTTTTTGACTGTGAGTGAAAGTCAGTCCCTGAACTGCTTAACCTTCTATCAAAATTTTTCTCTGGATAGATGTGACCCTGACTTGTTGACATCTGAGCCAAACATAATAGAAGTTTCACAAGCCAACCTCTTTTTAAAAATTTTTCTTTGCATCCTAAAATGTTCACATTTGTGGGTGATTTTAATTTTATAATGAGAAAAGAGAAAAAAAGCCTATGCCCATGGGGCATAAACACTGGCTGGCACAGAAGCTGGATCAGATAGCATCAGATCTAGAACTGAAAAGAACAGAGAACTCATTCCTTTATTTAAATTGTAATTTAACTCAATTTTTTTAGAACTTAAAAAATGCTTGCTGACTTATTATTATTAAGGATTTTCTGTACCTATCACCCCCTTCCCCCTATGAGAAATAGAAGAAAAATCAAACTCTTATCACTATTATGCATGGTCAAATAGAACAAATTCTCACATTTTCCATGTTCAAATATGTCCATTTTACAGATGATGAAACTGAAGCATCATTTGCCTGAGGTCAAACAAATAGTAATTGGTAGAATTAGAACTCAGGTCTTTTAAGTCCAAAATTGGCCCTCTTTCCACAGTGTACCTACTTAATACTGCCTCCTCCTTAATTATCCACCTAGAGGCTGAAGACTCATGTAACTAAATTCAGAAGGCAAATGATTTTTATCCTGGCAGTGCCATCATACACCAAGATACAAGGGGAGCATGGCATGCATCAGTGTAAGGGGTTCTGACACCACAGAAAACCAGGCTCTTCCAAGTCCTTGGAGGTTTGTTGTTGTTCTATCTCTGAACCAATTGGGGTAGGCAACTCACGCTGCCCAGGAGCTCCTGGGCAGCCTGTTCTGGCTGCTTGCCTCAGCTATCTGCTGTGAGCTAACGGGCCTAGCATGTTTATCTTCAGGAGAGGGGAAATGTCATTTGGAAGCACATCAAAGCAGTCCAGCTCCTCTGCTGCCGGAGCCAGTCTCAGCAGGCTCCTGAAGGCAGTGGCCGAGACAGCCCCGGGCATGGAGTGTGTTAGCCAAACCAAGGGGCCCACCCCATTTTCACCCTCTAGGTGGGTTTTTCAATTTCCCGGTTCACACATGGGGCATTTGGAACTGCTCAGAGAAAGGGTGAGAGATGGAAGCATGTAGAAGAGCCAGCAACAAGGTCCAAGTGTCCTGCTGTCCAGCTCTGGTCACAGGGGAGGTTCTCCCTCTGGATCAATCCAGAGGATCATAGGATCTGGACTCAAAAGAGATCTGAGAATTCACATAGCCTTACCTTGCTTGACTGGGTACAGGTGAGGAAACTGAGGCCTAGGGAGTAGGAACTGATCCAAAGTTACGCCAGCAGAATCAGATTTTGAATCTAGATCCTTAGATTTCAAACCCTCTGAGAGAGTGTAAGGAATATTGGCTGTAGAGTCAAAACTCCTTTTGTCCTTTGTAAACTATGTGACCTGGTCACTCTCCTTTGGGCTTCAGTTTCCCTCATTTTACAAATGAATTTTGCAATTGAGGGAATTGGACTAAATGAGCTTCTAAGACCTTTTCATCTCTAATTCTATGATCCTAGTATATGTCTTTCTGGTTAATAAATAAGATATGAATATGGGTCATGGATACATTATATGATCCAAGATCTGATACTCTCTCAAGGTTTCTCAAGGATCTCCTTGCCTGGGTGACCTTTCTTCCGGCATTGGACTAGAGTTCTAACACACCTCAAATATTTATAGTCTTGGGAGATAGTAATTTGTGTGTATGGGTGTGTGTGATATGTGCAGAATCGATGACACTTTTCTTGTTCTTTCTCAAAGGGAGGGTAATACTTAGCATATTTACTAGATTAGATCCTCTCCACCAAAAGATAGTTGAAGACCATCATAGAGGGAATAAGTCATTTTGACTATTATAAATGCCCTAATTGACTACAAAGGACATATGAAAGAAGATGCTATCTGTATCCAGAGAAGGAGATGATAAATAGAAGTATGTATGGAATGATATTACATATATACATATTTGTGTCTAACAGTAAACATCTGGGAGAGAGAAGGGAAAAATGGGAAAAAAAAGAAATTGACATAACTTTATTATATATTTAAAAGAAATAGCATGTTGGATATTTGCAGTTTCATTTTTTATTATGATGTTGTGGAAATGATTATTTTTCCATAAATTAAAAATAAATTAACCAAAAATATTTTAAAATATTAAAAGGTAAAGAAAATTAAATTAAATTTTAAAAATCCAGTAAGCAGTAAACAAATCTAAGAAGTTATAGACTAGATGAGACAGACAAGACAATACCTAATAATAAAGGAGGTCTTTAGAGGGGAGCGAGATAAGATCTCAACTCATAAAGGAGATAAAGAGCAATCTCAACCTGGGAAAGTTCATCACTGAGGTTGCAAGCCCTGGAAGTCAAGGGACATGCTAACAGCTGGTCCCTTTCAAGTCTGCATCCCCAAGCTCCCCTCAAAGCCATTCAAAAATTCACCAATGTCTTTCTCTGTTACCTCCTTCCAAACCATCTACAAAAAATTCTTTCTTTGCGGAATGGAATCTAGAGCACTGGTCCTAGAATCAGGAATACTTGAGTTCAAATTCAGCCAAGTCTCTTATTAGCTGTGTGACTCTGAGGGAGTCACTCAACCCTGTTTGCCTCAGTTTCCTCATCTGTAAAATGAGAATAACAGTACCTACCTCCTTTGATTGTTTTAAGGATAAAATAAGATAATATTTGTAAGATAAGATAATACTATATAGTAGGTGCTATATAAATTATTCTCTTATTCCCAATAAGGTAGAATCAGATCTATGGAGGTTTAAGAAATATAGATTTATAGGTAGAAGGAACCTCAGGGGGTTGTCTCATTTCACAGATGAGAAATCTGAAACCCAGAAAAATGAATAGACCTTCCTATGATAATAGACATAGTATATGACCAAGGCAGTATTTGAACAGATCAATATTCTTTCTACTTTACAGAATTTCATGTCTTTTAAGCCTGAAACAGTATTAAAAGTCAGTGTAACTGGACTTTCCTGACTCAAATCTAGATTCTATCCTCTATGTTCAAGCTACTTCTCCTAGACCCCAAAGTCTCTAATTGGACAATCTAGGACACAGTACCATAATTATATCTATATCACTTTATAGTTTACAAATTTTATAGTTTGTAAAGCCAATGATATGAGGAGGGTAATATTTGTATCATCATCCCCATTTTATTGCTAAGGGAGATACAAACATAAGAGGTGGTGAGTTCTTACTCAGTGGAAGTGTTTCACAAGTCAGGATGAGCACTAGTTACCTCCTATTAGTTGGAGGCTGGGCTAAATGACTTTATTTTTCAAAAACATAAAATTATTTATTTTTCCAACTATATGTAAATATAGCTTTCAACAATTACTTTTTAAATTGATGTTTTATTTTATTTTTCCAATTACATGTTATGAAAGTTTTTCAATATTCATCCACATGAATATGCATGTTTTTAAGTTATATAATTTCCTTCCACCCTCCCTTCCCATCCCTCTCCTCTTAGTGGCCAATAGTCAGATGAATATTGTACCTGCACATTTGTGTTTAACCTGTTCATAGATTAGTCATTTTTGGTATGAAGAATTAGGATTAAGGGAAAAGAAAGGAAACCATGAGATAGGAAAGAAATACATAAGAGAAATTTTAAAAAAGTGAATGTAATGGTCATTCAGATTCTATAGGGTTTTTCTGGTTTTGTTTTTTTCCCTCTAAATGGGATAGCATTACCCTTAGCTGGTCTCCTAGGGCTATCCTAGCTCTCTGAGCTGCCAAGAGGAGCTACATCCATTAAGGTGAATCAACTCACAATGTTGTTAATGTGTACAATGTTTTCTTGGTTCTGCTCCCTTCACTTAGCATCAATTCTTAACAATTACTTTTTTGTAAGGTTTTGAGTTCCATCTTTTTCTCCCTCCCTCTCTTCCTCCCCTGCTCCCTTGACAAAGAGTAACCTAATACATATTAATATACATTAACATATATGTTAAACTTATTTTCATATTAATTTGGGCTAAATTCCTCACAATTCTGAATCTTGATCCTAGGTCTGAAATGAACATTCTTATCCTAGGTCAGAGCATCTGCCTCTTTTGGGAAGGGTAAGGAGGCACTTGATGGTGATGGCTGCCATCACGTCGTGGAGAAAGCAGGATTGTTTCTTTCAGTTATGGAGAGCTTAACTACATTAGCTTAACTAAGCCTCCTTGAGGCTATACTTGGGCTGGAGAATGTCTTCTGGGGAACTGAGGGTGTTTAACTGAAGATTGTTGTCCCTTGTCCTCAGAGAGGACCAAAATGACATCACTATGTCAGAGTTAGATGTACAGTGTCTGATCAGACCAATACCAGTTGAGAAGGCTCTGCTACAAGTTGGGCACAAATAGTCGATGTGAATGCATAGAGTGAAGATGTCTCTCAATTTGGACAGCTCACATTTCTTTTGAGCTAATGCAATTCTGCTTTGCTTACAGAGTACAGCACCTTCTTTGACAGTTCTGTGCTAAGTGTCTCCCCTAGCTCACAATAGATTCCAAAGTTCTTTAGAGAGACCTTGAGAGTGTCATTGTATTGCTTCTTCTGATTTTCTTGTGAGTGTTTCCAAAGACCTGTTTTCAGTTATCTGAAGATAGACTGGTTTCAGCTTGGACCATTAGGACAGAAGGAGAACAAAAGGTAGAAGATCTAGGAAGACAGATTTCTATAGATTTAAGGGGAGGGGAATCCCAGCAGTTAGGAGTTACCAAGGGAAGGAGTTGATTTTACTTAACAAGAGGTGGTAGAGCACACCAAATAACCACTTGTTATGGGATGCTATTGCCTTGTTTAGACAGGGGTTGCCTGGATCACTTTTAAACTCACCTTCAACTCTGAAAAGCTATGAATGTAAGATTCTGAGATCCTAAGAAAGTTTTTGACTGAAAAAAATTGATCCTGCATTTTCCCAGTGGAGTAATTCCTAAATCATCGTGCATCCTTATTTATACCATTCTCAGCACTGGTCCACAGGTAAGACTATTGTACTACTGTCTCCTCCCTGGCCCCTCTGACCTGGACACATCAACACACTCCTGACCCAACCAGGCACAAGGAGACTCTGGGAGTGGCTATTATGGGAGATTAGGGTGAGGTGGTAGGAAGGAATGTGAGGGGGAGCAGGGGTAGAGGAGAGCCCCCGAGCTCTAACCTCACTTATGGAGTAAGGGCAGGAGTGGAGTAGTGAGGCTGGTACTAACTGGGTGGTAGGAGGATATGAATTAGGACTAGGGGGAGGGAGTAGAGCTGAGGAGCCCTTTCAATTCTCCTTTCAGTCAGATAAGAAATTGGATAAGGAAGAGAATAAAAAATGTTGCTGGTTTGGGATCACCTCTTATCTATTCATTCCAAGAATCTACCTGAGAGTATAACAGCAATGCTGCTGCTGCTGTAGCTGATGGTGGTGGTGATGATGTTGATACTAAAATAAAAGAATAAATACCTTTACATCTATATAGGATTTAAATACATCTCCCCTCTCCCACCAAAAAAACCCCAAACCTTCCTCTTTTGTGATTTATAGCTATTGTATAGCAGAGATTCTGATAGCTCTGAGTTTAATTCTGTCTTATTAGTTGTGTGACTTCCCTTCTCTGAACTTCAGTTTCCTCATCTTTAATAAGATAAAAATGGGTAAAACATGTTGTAACCAGAAGATGCACTATAAGTTCAAGATAATGTTTTCTCAACTATTCCTTTGCCCAAAAAAGAGAGAAAAAAAGAACCAGCTGATGAATCCCACCACTCACCCTACTCTTGTGCTTTCTGAATTCTTTTACCATTCATCTTTTGCCCTCTGTTCCCTGGCTATTTGAATTCTCTGAATCCTATTCAACCCTTAAGATCTCTGTCAAGGTTGGAGGTGCTATGGATTGACTGGATTTCAGGACATGAATTTAGAGCTGGGAGTGATCTCAGAGGGTCTGTCTTTGCTTACTCTTTGATGTGGGTTAAGGCTCTTTATTTCATCTTGACTCAGGCTGATTTCTTAAGTGGGAAGAATCCCTGCCCTGATCAACCCACTCCTTAAAGACATTACCAGGAAAAACCCAACAACGACTTTCCCAGTAGCCTAGAATTGTAGAAGGCTTTCAGTTGAATGAGAGGAGATTGGAGGGAGGGGAAAGGCTTTGTCAGAGGGTGAATTTTTTTTTTTAGTTATTGGGGACAGTTAGGTGGTATGGTGGATAAAGCACTGCCCTGAAGTCAGAAAGACCTTGGTTTAAATCCATCCATTTAACTCCAATTGTCTCAAAAAAATTTTTTTTAGATATTAATGACTAAAAAAAATCATTGTTTTACTGACTATATTTCTCCTCTCTACCCTACCCAGAGAACCAATCCTTATAATTAGGGATGTACTGGTAGATATTTAACAATCATCTCTCCCCCTCTCCCAAATGTAAACAGGAAGTCCTTTTAAATTTAACAGACATTATTAATTTTTTTCTCTATCACTTTCTTAAGTCTAGAAAATCAACAAAACAATAAATCTAGCCCTGATTTGTAGTTGATTTTCAAGAAATAAGTACTCATACTGGAAATATAACAAATGGATCTAGAGAACTTGTTGAGTTGGCTTTAGCACATGAATTCTTTTTTTTTAAGCACACTAATTCTTAATAAAAAATAAAAAAGAAAGCAATGGCAGGAAGCAGTTCAGCAAAATTAAATAGCTCATCAACTGAGCCTAAAGGTATAGTCAGTGTTCTATAACCATAGTTTTTCACATCTGTGGAGGAAGAGTAAATGTTTTTATTGTATTTGTTGGTTAAGATGAGTAGTCAGGACTGTGAATTTACAAAAGAACTGCAATTATATAAGGAAATAAGTAGAGTCCAATGGGGATGACATGAACAAAGACATGGAAAAAGATTAGATAAGAACTAGACAGAGATAGATAAAATGGGGTAATTGTACTAATTTAAATATATTTATATTATAATCTAAGTAGAATTATATACATAATATAAATATAGGAAAGCATAAAGGATTAGGAAGAGAATATATTTGGGGAGCTGGAAAGAGGGACAATATAGTTTGAAAATGGTAGCTTGGAAGTGAAGTGGATGCCTCATTCTAAGAAGTAAAGACAAGGAACAAGAATCATGTTTGACACTAACAGAATGCCTTCTGTGGGGAGTGGGGGGAGGGAAGTAAGAAAGGGGGAAAAAATTGTAAAACTCAAAATAAATAAACTCTTTCTTTAAAAAAAATCATGTTTGATTTCAGTCTTATAGTTTGGAAACTGTGACCAGGGAATGAATTTCAGCAGGAGCCCTGATGGCTTAGCCTAACCCCTGCACTCTATTGTGACTTTTAGGCTTCCCAATTTTACTGTTTTTGTCCTTGAATCAGTAATGAATTTCCCATTTTTTTTTTTTTGTAACTAAGGACAGATCTGAAAATGGGTGGATAGAGCAACACTTCTCCACCCAAATTTCCATACATACATCAATTCTAAAAAAGGGGGAGCTTCAGAGCACAGCTGTGCTAACATTTTCCCTTATCTCTCAAAGTTTAGTCCTGTCTAGGTGTCTGGGTATCCCTGAGGGCCAGGGATATGGCTGAGGAGCTACTTATCATGCCCAGGGCAGGACCTGAGTGGCATGAATCAGGGTTGTAAAGAGAGCCCTGTTTCAATAGATAAGGAACCCCCATTAAAATAATTAGAATAGCATGAGAAGGAGGTGTTATTGGAGAGCATAGGGAGAAAGGGATACAATTGAGGATATTCATCATGGAAAGGTTTGGTGGGTTTGAAAACCTGACTTGAAACACTTCCTTTGAGAAGAGTTCCCTCAGTAATGTCCTTTTATAAAAACTCTAAATATGCATACATACATACATCTAAACATATATTTATTTATTATGAACTTGACAATAATAGACAAATACAAACATTTTATATGTAAAGTTTTATATATATATATAGACTATATATATATATACTATATATATATACTATATATATATATATGAAATCATGAATCTATTATGGATAGCTATTTTAAAGTGTATATCAAACTTAATGTGACAGTATGCATACTACACTCCTGATCAATGCCTCTTTTGAACTTCCTTTTTTTGTGGATTTAATATATTATTTTCATTGACATTCTTCCCTGGCTACTTCAACTTTCTCTCTCTCTCTCTCTCTCTCTCTCTCTCTGCTTTTTTCTAATCAAAACCTTCCCTAGGTGGAATGGATAGAGTGCTGAATTTAGAGTCAGGAAAAACTGAGTTTGAATCCTGCTTCAGTTACTCACCAGCATTGAGCCTTGGCCAAGTCACTAACTCCCTTTCTCAGTCTCAATTTTCTCATATATAAATAGGGATAATAATAGAGCTATCTTAAAGGGTTGTTATGAGGATCAAATGAGATAATATCTGTAAAAACATTTTGCAAACCTCAAAACATTATATAAATGTCAATTATTATTATAATGATAACAAATATGTCTAGTCGAACAAAACAAATTGGCACTGTATTGGTTGTGTCTGGAAATGCATGTCTCAGTCTGTATCTACAGAATGTTACTTCTCCAAAAAGTCCCCTTGCTGAGGAAGAAGTGGCCCTGGGTTTTCAGAGGTTAAGCAATAGTACCCAAGCTTTGATAGCTTCAACTGAGAAGGAGGAGAGTGGCATTTTGACTGGGGCTGTGTTAAGTTTAGAAAGGCTCATTATCAGAGGGTTGGCTGGACTGTTATGATTTTTTTTTCTTTTTTGCTCAGCAACTCCAGAAAATTCAGTAAAAGTATAGAGTGAAATAATAAAAACAACAATGACAATACCAACTAGCATTTATATAGGATTTTAAGGTTTGCAAAACATTTTATACCTATATTGTCTCATTTGATCCTAAGAGATTGGTGCCTTTGTTTGGGGTCACAAACACAAGTAAATGTCTAAGGCAGGATGATACCGCAGCAATGAGATGTCCTGGCAATACGGGAAAGACATGAATCTAAAAGACCAATTTCTTCTTTTGTATCCCTGCCAACACCAGTCATCCTGTTCCTACTATATAAGGTCACTGGGTTGATAGGGTTCTGGAAGAGATAGTGAGAATGATGTTTTTGCACAACACCCCCTCACTTTAATCCAAATTACATGTAAGTCATGATATCATTTACTTGATTTCATGGTCTTTTTCAAGAATGAAGGATAACGACAACAACCTTCTCCAAACTGACCTCCTACAACTTCCAGAACAAACTTTTTTTTGGGGAGTGAGGCATAAATGTAGTCATGTCATTCCTAGTGAACAGTTCCCTTTATGTAGAATTCAAGGACCTGTAGACTGGCACAACCCAAGCTTTTTAGCTTTATTTTATAAGGACTTACAGCATTTCCTGCATGATAGTCTGTCTCCTTAACTGGACCATAAACTTCTTGAGGATAGGATTTATTTAGTCTCCCTCTCCTCTAAAACAAACAAGCAAACAACTTAGTGCCTTATATAGAGTCTTCATATTATAAGACTGCAGTGTTTCTTGGCTCATTGGCTAAGTGATTGGGGAATTCTTTTTCTCAACTAGTGCTTGGAAGCTGGAAGCATTTGAGTTAGTTTTCTAATTATAAAGGAACAGAAATGAATAGAGACAGTAGAATAGAAATTTAGAGATTAAAGCTCAGCCAATTTTTTTTTATAGAAATCACTTTATAGATGAAAAAAAAAAAACTAGACCCAGAACTGTGATCAAAGTCATGTGTGGTCTCTTCCCTCCTGGTCTGTTATATATCTTTTTTTTTTTTTTTTTTTTTTTTTTTGCCCTATAGGCTGTTCCAGAGGAAATATATTGGTTTAAAACTGGAAAGTGGCTAAGTGGGTGAACTGGTTTAGAGTATCCCAGGGGAAGAATGAGGCTTATAAATGAGGTTTAATAGTCCTTAAAGATTTGATAACATATAGATTTTTTTTTCCAATGTGGAAGATTAGGCCAGAGACAGAGGTGGGAGAATGGGCAAGATTCATGGAGGAAGTTTCCTAGAAAAGGCCAGAGTTTTCAGCTGTTGTCTAAGAAATGGAAAGGGAATAAACATTTATGGAGAGCCTACTTTGTGCCAGATATTACATAAATATTATCCAGGTCTACTCATTGTCCATTTTGCTACCTGTTGCCTCAACAGGGAAGTAAGAGTTGTCTTTCCAAATCCAAGCAGCATCATAGAAGTACATATAATAATAATAATAATAATAATAATAATAGACAATTCTTTAATCTTAGGATTTGCAAAGTACTTTTTGTGTATTATCTCAAGTGTTCTTCACAACCTTAACAGGTAATTAGAATGATTTCATAGTTAGGTGACTTCTGCCTTGGATGATTTCTTTCTCTAGTAGGAATGTGGGTATAGTATAGTAGGGAAGGAGGTGGGGGGGTGGAAGAGGAGGAAGGGGGGAAGGCAGGGAGAGAGTTGCCTCTGAGGCCTGTCCTGGTGGTTTCTCTGCTTATCCCTCATCCTTTGCCATTAAAGCAGTATTTCCCTTTAGATAAAGTTGTGTATATATACATATATCTTTATCTGCCTAGTTTTTCTGTAACTCACCCATCCAGAGGTTGTCACAGATTTATGCTCCCAGCTCGGGTTGGGAGGTGGGGTACCTAAAGAGGAAAGTTCAATCAGAGCAAACCCCTATTAACTACCCATTACTGAGATGGCACTTAAAAAAAGAACCAGTCTTTATCCTCAAGAGATTTGGAGGTGGGAAAAGGATGTGCCAAATTAACAAATAAAAGATAGGGAGGAAGGAAGAGAGAAGAGTGCTTTAGGAAAATTTGAGAAGGGAGAGAGAGACTTGTTGGGGGATCAGTTCAGGCTGAGTGATTGAGGAACTGACTCCTAAGGGAAGGATTTTTGCAGAAAAAAGAGGAAGAAAGAGGCCTGAAGGATGAGGTAGTATCTCACTAGTTTTTTTTTTAAATAATGATACTGAAAAGAACAACTAGTATTTATAATACTAGTGTATTATAGTTGTCTGAGTCCTTTACATGTTTTAACATTTGGTCTTCACAACAACCCAGTAGGAAAGGATGCTATTATTACCACCCTAATTTTACAAATGGGGAAACTGAGGCAGGCAGGTTAAATGACAGGACCCTGGGTAAATGACTAAGATTGGATTTGAATTCATGGCCTTCAGAGTCCACGTCCAGCACCATATTTAGGAAACAGTTAGAAAGTTGAGGTACAAAGGAGACAAATGTGAAGAGATTCTAAAACAAAGCCAGGAAGGGAATCTAGTGCCGTCATGCTTCTTTCATGTTTCTTTCCTAGTGATGAAGCCTTATGATGCTCGGATTCCTCAGAGCTCCTGAATGGACTCGGGGTTGGTCCACATGGGGAAGGAGAGACTCCATAAGGAAGCTGACTTGGCCCTGGGACACCCAAAGTGAGTCAGAGTCAGGGCTGTTTACCTCCCCAGGGGACCCTGTTCCTGACTTTTGCAGATCAGCCCAGGGCCCCCACTTCTTTGTCAGCAGCAGCCCCCAAACCGGAAACTCCTCCCTAGTGTACTCAGCTGGTGTTTGACTGGGGAGCTCTGCGGGGGCATGTATTGACAGTTTCTTCCTTTGGCTGAGATTACCCCAGGAGATAACTATCTAGCCCAGGGAAAGGGTGGAGGGGTATTGCCTTCCAGCCCCAAATATATTGTAGACAATAGGAAAGAGATAACTTAAACTGTACCCCCTCCCACCACACCCCCCACTACTGTCCTAACTTTTTCCTCCTTTCCTCTCCCTAGTTCTTCTGAGCTTTCAGTAAGGTTTTTAAATATCTAAGGGGAACTCAGGAAGTCTGTGATCTCAGCTGCAGGAAGCCCTGATTACCCTTCTCAGCATTGGTCAGTACAGCCTGATACTATCCTATAGGTATCCCAATGGGTGAAACTTTCCTCCTTCTGAGTGTGTTTATTCAAAGTTGCTCCTTTGAGAACCACATCCACAGCCAAAAGGAAGAAGGAAAGTTTTTTTTAGCTGCTTTGGTCTAGGACGGGGTGGAGATAGTAAAGGGGAGGCCAGAATAAGAGAATAGCAAAGTTAAGTGGAAAGAATCTTGGATTTAAAGTCAATGCGGCCAGATTCATTCAAATCTTGGACTTGCTACTTAACAGCTACATGATATTCAGTCCTGTCTTGACTCTTCATGACCCCATTTATGGTTTTCTTGTCAAAGTTATTGGAGTGGTTTACCATTTCCTTCTCCAACTCATTTGACAACTGAGGAAACTGAGGCAAATAGGGTTAGGTTACTTGTCCAGGGTCACACAACTACTAAGTGTCTGAAGTCTGATTTGAACTCAGGAAGATGAATCCCTAATTCTAGGTCTGACTCTCTATCCATTATACTAACCTAGCTATCCCCTGGGCAAATCATTTACTCTTTCATAATTCCTCTCTGTAAAGAGAGAAGCTGAACCACATTACCCTAAAGGTCCCACCCATTTCTAAATCTATGCTCCTATGACCTCCATAAACCCAATTATTTTACAATATTAACATATTATTAACATGTTATTATATTATATTAACATAGGTCACTAGATAGAGCACTGGCCCTGGAGTCAGGAGGGATTGACTTCAAGTTTGTCCTTGACACTTTCTAGCTGTATGAACCTGGACAAGCCATTTCCCTGTTTCCCTCAGTTTCCTCATCTGGAAAATGAACTGGAGAAGGAAATGGCAAACCTCTATAGTATTTTTTGCCAAGAAAACTAAAATGGGATCATAAGAGAGTTGGATTTGATTTAAACAATTGAGTAACAAATACAATAATCAAGGAAGGAGATGAGGAAGGGTTAAAGGTGATGAACCAGAATGAGTCTGTGTCACTGAAGCTCAGTTTTCTCATCTGTAAATGAGGGGTAAAACACTTTATTTTAAGGGATAGGGAAGAGTTAGAGTTATAGGGGGAAATTTAGGTCACATAGAAACAATAATAATAATAATAATAATAAATGAAAATGATTTTTAAAATGAAGGGGATAGAAGACATTCAAGGTCTCTTCCCCACTCTAAATTTAGAATTGTATTCAATTTCCTCACTTGACCAGCCTTTTGCATCCATGTTTTTCGATCAGGAAGAAAAGAATGTAAGTGACTTTATGCATATCACCCCTACTATTTAGGATAAGAACTGAAAACAAATGAATTTATATATACATACATACATATATATATATATATATATATATATATATATGAAATGCTTGCAAACTTTAAAACTCTAAATACATGCTAAGTTCTTCCTTCTTTTTTCCTTCTTTTTCTTCTTGTCTGCACTGAGAGTGAGTCACTTATACAAAGGACTTTGAATAGAGTGATAAGTAAAGGTCTTTTTTCCTTAAGGAGAGATGTTCTGGCTAGTGAACCCATGACTCTACTTATCTCCCCTTGAAGGATTTCCTAGAGCTCTTCCTGGAACATAATAACTGGAGATCATCCTGCCCAAATGGCCTTCCTTCCCTTGCCTCTGATGTGAGTACATATTCATGCACTTCAACCACTCCACCAAGATCCAAGTGTTATTTGGCTAACCTTTAGGACAGCCACTGGAGGAGCCTGCCTCAGAAGACATAGGCTTAGCCCAGATCAGTGACCTCTGTTCCCACAGAGGGGTCTTGGAGTCCACTGGGAATGTAACCTCTCTTTAGGGGGAACAAAAGAAAGCTGACTACAGTGGGTTCCATGTTATTTTTTAATTAGGGTAATGCTGGGCAGCTGTCACTCCTTTTGATTAAACTTCCCAATGTAATTTGCTGATGCCAGAGATCAAGGTCAGTTCTTAAAGTCTGGAGAAGTCCAGCTGGCTCTCCTCATATCTACTCCTCATTTAGGAGTTGATCTGCCCTGGAAAGCAAGTGAACAAGATGGGAATGTATTTTCCCAGCAAGAACTACCTTTTCCCACATCACTTCCATTTTGGGACTGGTTATGTGTCTCTGCCCCTTCTCATGATCCTTAACTTGAGAAATCACAAATGTAGTTGAGTCCCCAAATCAAGCTGGTCCTTTGAATGAGGTGAGTGATTCAGGAATCAAAACTAGTGAAGGGCTATAGAGTTATATCTATTGTAAAGCTAGCGTGATGAAGTGGACAGAGAGGTCTCCTCAGAGCCACATATCCTGCCCCTGACATATACTGATTGTGTGACCCTGGGCAAGTCACTGATTCTCAGTGTTTTTAGACAATTTTTTAACCTTATAAGAAACTTATTATTATAATGATAATTATAGAGAAGGAGTTGACCTGCAATGATGGAGGTACTTTCCTCAACTGAAAATTCCCTACCTCAGTGAAATCACAACTCTAGTCCTTGTCTCTATCACTACTTTCCTAAAATTGGCTGTTTAAATATAGGAATAGACTTAGACACTAATGATTCATAGAACCTCAGTGTTGGAAAGGACCTTGGGGGTCATTCAATACAGCCTGTGCTACACTCCTCCTATAGTATCCTTAGTAAGCATTCATTCAACTTCGACTGGAAGATCTCTACAGAAGGGGGATCCTACTATCTCCAAAAACAGCCTATTACTCTTTGGGGCAGTTCTGACTGCTAAGAAATTTGCCTCTTAAATCAAACTCAGATTTCTTTCTCATAAGACTCACTCATTGCTTTTAATTTTGCCTTCTGGGGTCATGCTAAATAAATCGATTCCCTTAAAGTGTATAGAAAAAGCTGTCTTGTTTCCCTTATCCTCTCCTGTTTTATCAAGGTATACCTAGTATACAATAGGTGCTTAGGAAATTACTTACTGACTCTTGACTGCCTGACATGAAGTTCTTTTGCCATCTGGATCATCTTTCACTTGACCATCTTCAGCTTGTTAATGTCCATTTAAAAAAAGGGCTCTCACTTTTCCCTAAGTAGAATGCAAATCCATCAAGGGAAGGTACTGCTCCATTTTTGTCTGTTTTAAAGTGTTTGACTCCTATTAGACACTTAATAATTGCTTGTTTATTGATTGATTTATTGGTGGAATGATTTAATATTCCAAATATGACTAGGGTATTGTACACAGAAAGAGAAACACCATTTTTGTTCTGGACATTATTTTTCTCTTAATAGAGTATAAAATTGCATTTTTGGGGAAGTCAGGATTTATTCATGTTAAGCTTGTAATCCACAACAAACTGGAAATATTTTTTCTTCTGGCCTATTGATTATCCTGTCATTCATTCCCTATCTTGAGCATATGAATTTGATTTTTGGAACCTATTGTTCAGTTCAGTTGCATCTGGTTCCCATAGTCTACAGCATCCAGGTCCTTCTGTCTTCTACTATCTCTCAAATCTGTCCAGGTTCATTGTTTCCAGGATTCTATATCATCTTCTGCCATTCCCCTTTCTTTTGACTTCAATTTTTCCTAACATCAGAGTCTTATCCAATGAGTCCTGTCTCATGATAGGACCAAAATATTTAAAGTTCAACTTCAGTATTTGATTTTCCAGTGAATACCCTGAATTAATTTCTTTAAGGATCGATGATTTTGATTTCCTTGCAGTACAAGGGACTCTCAAAAGTCTTCTCCAGCACCACAATTTAAAGCAACATTCAGCTTTCCTTAGATTACAACTCTTATAGCCATACATTTATCCTGGAAAAATGATCATTTTGGTAATAAGTCCCAAAATGGAAGTTACGTGGAAAAAGATATTTCTTGCTGGGAAACTATGAGGACCATTGTCATCAAGGTGATATCTCTGCTTTTTAGTAGGCTATCTAAATTTGTCTTAACTTTCTTTCCAAGTAGCAAATCTCTCTGTCTCTCTCTGTCTTTGTCTCTGTCTCTCTTGGAAATCAGGGTTAAGTAACTTGCCCTAGGTCACACAGTTATTAAGCGTCTGAGGTCAGATTTGAATTGAGGTCCTCCTGACTTCAGGACCATGCTCTATCTACCTAACTGCCCATGTAGTGACTGTCTTTGATCTTTGATGTCCAGGAACATAAAAATCTGATACTGCCTCCATTTCATCTCCCTCTATATTTGCCAAGAAGTGATGGGACAAGTTGCCATGATTTTAGTTGTTTTTTTTTTTTTAAGTTAAGCTTCAAGCCATCTTTTATGCCTTCCTTTTTCACTCTCATCAAGAAGCTTCTTGATACTTTTTCACTTTCTGCCATCAGAGTAGTATAATCTGCAAATCTGAGATTGTTGATATTTCTCTTGGCAATCTTAATTCTGGCTTTTGATTCATCCTGCTTGGCATTTCACATGATGTACTTTTCATATAAGTTAAATAAGGTGACAATATACAGCCTTGTTGTAGTCCTTTTCTAATCTTACACTAACCAATAGTTTCATGTTCAATCCTTTTATTTCTTTGCTCACATACTGGTTGCTCTGGAGACAAGTAAGATGATCTGGTACTCCCATCTTTTTAAAGATTCCACATTTTATTGTGATTCATATATTCAAAGTGTTGTTGATAAAACTGAAATATATATTATATATCTACATCCATATCTATATCTATATCTATATCATCTATATCTATATCTATATATATTAGAATTCCCTATAATCCAGGAAATATTGACAATTTGGTCCTTAGCTTCTTCAAAAACTACCTGTTCTTCTGGCAATTCTCAGTTCACATGTTCCTGATACCTAGCTTGCAGAATCTTAAGCATGACCTTGCTCGTATGTGAAATGAGCACAATTGTTCGGTAACTTGAACATTCCTTGGCATTGCCTTTCTTTAGGGTTGGGATTTAAGGTGATATTTTCCAATTCAGTGGCCACTATTGTGTTTTCCAAACTTTCTGGCATCTTGAAAGCCCCAGCCTATTGGGAATCATTGTAAATTATTATTATCATCACCTGGTGCCTTTGAGCATCAGAAGATTGTTTGGCTAAGTACTACAAGGGTTGGGAGTGGATTAGAGACTGGAAAGGTATTTAGGCAACTTTGCTTTGGTGAATAAAAAGAGCACTTGGAGATCTTGATGGAGTACTTGTCTCCTTAGTAATCCTTGTCTCCCGCTGGCCTGGGGAAGATTGAGAGAGTCCAGGAAGTGGGACTCTACACCAGCCCAAAAAGCTTTTGTCTATACTTTTATCAGCATCATGTTTTCGGATTTTAAATAGCTCAGCTAGAATTTTGTCAATTCCACTAGCCTTATTGTTAGCCATGCACCACTTGACTTCATCCTGCAGGATGTCTGGCTCTAGATTAATAATCTCAATATTGGATTCATCTTTTTAGATTTAGTGCCATATTGAGATGGTTTGGATCTTGACTCTGTCATAACATGTTAGCTTTCTTTCCCAGATTTTTGTCATTTGCAAAATTAATGTCTGACTTTTAGCCTTCATTGATAAAAGTCCAAGACAACAAAGTGCCATTCTTGATCTCTTTTTAGGCTTCTTCTCTATGTGATTGTGAAGATTAGTTTATCCCTTGGCCCTATCTGACAGGAATGACTCCTTGTTTGACTATTGACTTACATATCTATATATATTGAAAAGTTCCTCTGTACTAGGAAACTCCTGTGCACCCAATAAATAGTTGTAAATTTCCTTCAGGTAAGATGTGACTCTCCTGATCATAATCAAACTACTCTAAGCCATGTATGCAAGCTTAGCAAACTTTGCTATTTATAATATCCTCAATAAGAGGATTTCAGTCCTGACCACCTGCTTTTAAGGCTCTCCTTCTCCTTTAGATAACAAGACTCAGATGCAAGGATAATGATACAGAACTCTTGACTCTCTGGGGGTACACATCCCAATGTATGACTGTACCACTGCTCATGAATACTTGCATTTTTGAAAATAATAAATTGCCTGATAAGTGTTTCTTTGAACACTCCCTTTTCTTTTTGGTGCTTCTCGGTGTGAAATTCAAGAAATAAGAATTTCTCCACTTCTGACCTTCTCCTTGCTCTCAGTCCATTTCCTTTTTCTATTTTTACATGTACATTCATGTTGAATATATTTCCATATGAAAGAAGAATCAGAACAAAAGGGAAAAACATAAGAAGGAAAAAGCAAAAAACAAATAAAATTTCTGGGACAGAATCAAGATGGTGGCACGAAGCTAGCATGCTCCTGCAAACTTTTCCCTACATGATGCTAAATGAAACCTCTACCCAGACATTGAAGCTACAGATCCCCCACTTCCCTCCAAAAAGAAAAGATAAAATCTTGGAGTGTCTTCATGGAAGGTCTGTCTCTTTAGAGAAAAAGGGGGAGCAAAGCCCAGGTAAGTAAGACAGGAAAGAGGAAAGTAAGCAGGAGGCTTTTAGCCACGGTGCAGTCTAGGTCCCGTGCAGTGTAGCTAGACAACAGCATAGGTCTTGGCAGCTAGGCAGCAAGCCAGCGGGGAGGGTCCAACCCCAGATAAAGTATGAACCCTAGGAATACTGGGGCAAAAGGCAGGACTGGTTTGGAAACAAATCTTTGCATAGGCAGAGCTCGTATATGAAGGAAGAAACAAACCTCTGCATCGTCAATGCCTGGACTTCATTGGCAACATCTTGATCAAGGATAAGCCAGGGATCATACCTCAGCCCCAGATCAAAAAAAGTTGGTCTGTACACCCTGTACCTCAGGAGTAGAGCTTAAACAAGCAAAATGAGCAAAAAAAAAAAAACCAACTAAAAGTGTGCTAACCACAGAAAGCTATTATGTAGATAGAGATGATAAAACTGCCACCTCAGAAGAAAGGTGATAAATAACCTACATGGAAAGTCTCAAAGGAGTCTATGAATTGTACTCAAATCCAAAACCTCATAGGAGAGCTTAAAAAAAGAATTTAAAAACCAAAGAAGAGAGGAAGATGGAAAAAAAGAAATGAGAGTTATGCAGGATAATTATGAAAAATTGACAAAAGAAATCAACCCTTTTAAAAGTAAAAATAATCAACTGGAAAAATAATGTAACTCTTAAAAAGTCGAACAACTGGAAAAGGAATGCAACTTATCTAAAGCTTAAATCGCCCAACTGGAAAGGGAATGCAACTCAGCAAAACCAAACTGGAAAAAGAAACACAAAAGCTAAAAATTAGAATTGGACAAATAGAAATCAATGAATCTATGAGACAACAAGAGTCAAAGTCAAAAGGCTGAAAAAATTGAAGAAAATGGAAAATACCTTTTAGGAAAAAACAAAGGACCTGAAAATTAGATTCAAGGGAGATAATATATGAATTATTGGACTGAAAAGCCCAGATCATGAAATATTTTTCAGGAGATTCTCAGGGAAAACTGTGCAAATATACTAGATGAAGAAGACAAAATAAGCATTGAAAGAATACACCCCAGAATAAAAACACCAAGGACTATCATAGCCAATTCTGGAATTCTAAAATAAAGGGAAAAATACTGTAAGAAGTCAAAAAGAAGTAATTTAAATACAAATGAAATACAATCAGAATTACACAGGACTTATCAGCTTCAACATTAAAGGATCAGAGGGCCTGGAATATGATATTTCAGAGGGCAAAGAACCTTGGATTATAACCAAGAATTTACTACCCTGCAAAATTCAGTATATATTCTATTGGGGAAAAAGATGGGCTTAAGAGATTCATAAAAAAAGGCAAACAGAAATGCCGGAAAAATAAATGTTAGTCAAAAACATTAAAAACCATACAAGGGAAGCTAATTCTTATAACTTTTGGGAATTATAGGTCTCTTAAGATAGTTAAAGAGTTGAACATAGTTGAAGAGATTGTACTTAGAGGAAATGGCTATGTTTGGTTCTTGCCCTTTTTTATTGAAGAAGACCAAAATTCACTGTATTTGAAACAAATTGCAATGCATTCCACTGTAACAGATTGGTCCAATATGAGCTTAGAATGCTCTACCACAGGTTGGCCACAAATAGTCCAGATATTCACCTGGGGTGATTACTCCATTTTAATTCTGTCTTGCTCATAGAGCTCTGTACTTTCTCTGAAGAGAATACCCTAAGTTGGGTGGTCCTGGGCCAGAATCTCCCATGCCTTATAATCAATACAGAAGTTCCTAAGAGAGACCTTCAGGTACTTAGAGTACTTAGAGGCTCTATATACATAATTAAATCAGAACTGACTTTATATTACTAGATACTTAGAGGTTTCAAGTACCATAGGGCCAGAGGGTGAGAACACTTAGAAGGATTGGATGTAAAGAGATTAGGAAGTGATTTTATCTTAATCCATACTTTAGTTAATGAGGATTTTAGTTACATGGTTGGGGTGCTGAAGGGACTGTGGGAGAGAATGTACCTGATAGTTTGGTTAGGGAGGTTTGTAGGGTCATGGCTGGAGTACTTATAGAGATGGAGGGAAAAGTATACTTAGAGGGACTGAACATGAAAACATCATAAAGAGATATGCTTTGCTTGAAGTTTTGATTAAATTGGAGGAAGTAGTACAAATGGTTCATGAAATGATTTGGCTTTGCATGATGCTTTGGCTCATGAGGATTGTGTGTCCATGGTTGGTACTTGAAAAGGGGGTAAGGTATAAAATGATTATAATTTGATGTGAAAAAAAGCACAACAAATAAATAAAAAATTGATAATAGCATACTTTGATCTACATTCAGACTCTATAATTCTTTCTCTGGATGTGGATGGTATTTTCCATCACAAGTCTTTTAAAATTGTCTTTGATCACTGTTACTGAGAAGAGCTAAGTCTATCATAGATGATCATCACATAGTGTTGCTTTTACTTTGTATAATGTTTTTCTGGATCTTCTCACTGCACTCAACATCAGTTCATGTAAATCTTTCAAGGTGAAATCCACCTGCTCATGATTTCTTACAGTATTATAGTATTCTATCACATTCATAAAACACAGTTTGTTCAGTCTCCCCAATTGATGGATATCCCCTCAATTTACAAATGCTTTAGGCATAGTTCCAAATTTCCCAGTTCATTTCTTGTTTTTTAAACTTTGTTTTTTTTGCAAGGCAATGGGGTTAAGTGACTTGTCCAAGATCACACAGCTAGGCAATTATTAAGTGTCTGAGGGTAAATTTGAACTCAGGCCCTCCTGACTCCAGGGCTGGTGTTCTATCCACTGTGCCACCTAGCTGCCCCTCAGTTCATTTTTTAAAGCTTGAATCATTTATTGACTCTCTGGAATGCTTACTTAACCTCAGTTTGCCCTTCTGTTAAAAAATAGGAAGGTGGAATAGACATAGTATTTTTCAAACTATGCTACACGGAACACTTCAAATTTGTGTTAAATAAAAACCCAAACCAAACCAACCATATATTCTTTGTCAACACACATTAGCAATAATAATTTTAGAAGATATTTCTATGTAGATTTCAGTATAGATTTTTCTATAAGAGTTTCCCCAAAGTTTTTGTTTTGTTTTGTTTTGTTTTTTTCAGTTTCAGGGTTCTTTCATCACTATGGAAAACTATAAGAACCAATAGATTAGAGACTCTAAGCTCCCTTCTGGCTAAAACACTTCCATGACTTAGGGGCTCTTCAACTTTCTAAGGTTTTGGAGATTTGGAGAAATTGTCAACTTTTGTCTGTAAAATGTTTGTTTGTTCATACATTTCTGGGGTCATCTTTAGAATGTTTTTTTTCAAGTTCCCTTTCACTCCTTTCTACTCCCCCAAAGCCTCCAAAGTTTTCACCCTCCTTAGTGGGTGACTTCCTGATCTTCATTTCTAGGATCCTCATGGGATCATAGAATCAAAGAGTTTACAACCTGAAGGGCCCTTAGAGATATTGTTTAGTTCAATTTTTAAAATGTAGAAATGGAGGACCTGAGACATAAAATGACTTTTCCCAAAGTCATAGAATCTCAGATTTGAAAAGGAAGCATTTGGGGTGGCTAGGTGGTTCAGTGGATAGAGCACCGGCCCTGGAGTCAGGAGTACATGAGTTCAAATCCAGTCTCAAACACTTAATAATTACCTAGCTGCGTGACCTTGGGCAAGCCACTTAACCCCATTTGCCTTGCAAAAAACCTAAAAAAAAAGAAAGGAAAGCATTTAAATAGTGAATATTTATAGACACTTTAAAGTTTATAAATTATTTTACAAATCTCATCTCATTTTATTCTAACAACTACCCCTGGGAGGTAGGTTCTATTATTATCCTCATTTTGCTGATGAGTGAACTGAGGCAGAAGGAAATTAAATAATTTGCCTGGTGTCTGAGGTTGCATTTGGACTCATGTCTTTCTGACTCCAGGTCCAATTCTATGGTTATCTGGTCCAAGCCAAAAATATTAGAGGATCTCTGACAAGTGATCATTCAATTTCCTTCTCCCCCTTTTTAATATAAATATTTTATTTTTTTTCCAATTATATATAATAGTAGTTTCTTCGTATCATTTTTTGATAAGGTTTTGAATTCTACAACCCCCCCCTTTTCTCCCCCCATCCCTTCCCCTTGTCCCTGCCCCACACACTGAAGGCAGACTGATAATCTTTACATAGTTTCCATGCTATACATTCAATCTCTTGAAGACCTTCATCATTGGGCAGTGGACTTCAGAACAGAATCATAATGTGAAAGGATGTGGGAAGTCTAGAATAATGACCTGATTTCAATAAGATAAAATTTAATTGAGATGGTTGTGAAGTTCTATGTTTGAGTTAGGAAATCAGCCATACAAATAGAAAATGGGAGTTGATGGGATTAATATCTGGAAGCTTTAGTGTGTGTTATATGTTTATTAAGAATCAACAGCTTTTTAAAAACTTAATTTGATCTTAACTTGTAATAAGGGAATATATGTTTAGTATCAGCTAGATTTGGTTCAAACTTTGGCTTGTTACACCTCAGAAATGGGTAAATGCTTCAAACAAGGGCCTTATTTATTGTTTTGTTGATTATCTAGACTCAAGAAAGTGTTCATAATATCTCATATTCAATTTAAAAGTTGTTGTGGGTGCAATTTTTTAGAGAGCGGGTTGTCAATACATTTCTAAGAATGAAGGATATAGAAATTCTGCTGTTTTCTGTCTTGCTTACGTCACATCTGGAATATTGTGTTCAGTTCTAAGCAACTTTAAAATAGAAAAATCATTTTAAAAAAGTTCTTTTGGTGCCTTTTGTTTTTACATCAGTCATTTCCAGAAATTTTGCCTCCCCTCCCCGCCATTGAACTCTCTCTTGTAACAAAGAAAAACAGTTAAGCAAAAATAATGGACACACCCTCTGCTTGGGACAATGTAAACAGCATTTCACCCGGGTAGTGAGTCCCCAGCTTCTCTTCTGAGAAGTGTGCTCCACAGATATGGAAACCTGGTAATAAATTGGGATCCCATACATAGAAAGATATTGTGAATGAGTTGGGCATCAGGCATTGAGAGTTCTTTGAAGAAACAAGGAATCCTTAGCTTGTAAGAAATAAGACTTGGGGGAGATGGGACAGCTGTATCAGGGTTGTGTTGGAACCAGCTCAAACCAGCTCCCAGGAGCTGACTGTTAAATTTTAGTGTGAACTTTTTCATTTCTTTGTTGTTGTTCCATGGAGTGGACTCTTCTTCGTGACCTCCTGGGTCACACAACATGCCAGGTCCTTCAATCCTCCACTATTTCTTGCCACTATTTCTGTCCAATTTCATGTTGTTATTTCTATGACACTATCCATTCATCTCCCTCTCTCCTTTTGCTTTCAAACTTTCCTATCATCATGGTCTTTTCTAAAGAGTCCTGTCTTCTCATTGTGTGACCAAAGTATTTAAACTTCAGCTTCAGTATTTGATCTTAGAGGGAAGAGCTTGAATTATTTTTTTTTAAGTATTAACTGATTTCTGGCCAATGAACTTTCAAAAATTGTCTCAAGAAGCATATAGCTTTCCTTGAAGTCCAACTGTCACCGATGTACATTGTACTTTTTTGGAAAATGGTAAATCATTTAATTTACTGTTTTGTTGATTGTCTAGATGAGTGATGCTGACTCAACTGAAAAGAGATCCTGATAGGCTCCAATATCATCTTAGAAAATCACAAATTAGAATTTTCTGAGTTTTTATTTATTTTGGTCAACATTTTCCAATTTTGATTTAATCTGGTTCACTTGAGATTTTAAGTGGCATCGAATTTTATACCTCTGGTTTAAACTAAGAAAGTGATATGAACTTGACCAATATGGAAATGATTTCCATAATTGTATGTGTATAGCCTATATCAGATACTTGCTGTCTTGGGGGGCAGGAGGGAAGGGAGGGAGGGAGTAAACTGTGGAAAACAAAATCTTTTTTTTTGACTCAACTACATCATTTTATTTGCATTTTAAAGTTTACATAAGACTTTATAGCAATTACATCTTTTAATCATTACTTTCATTTTACAAATGAAGGAATTGCATCAAAAGTAACTTTTCCAGAATCTCATAGTCTGAGCTGGGATTTGAATCCAAGTCTTCCTGACCTGAAGCACCCTATTCCATCTATTTATGCCACACTGCCCCCACTATGTGTTCAATGACCACAATTTATTCCTATATACTGTAATAGATTCCTGATATTTTTTTAAAAAATATTTTATTTCAAGTTTTACAATTTCCCCCCTAATCTTACTTCCCTTCCCCATCCCCCACAGAAGGCAATTTGTCAGTCTTTACATTGTTTCCATGGTATACACTAATCCAAATTGAATGTGAAGAGAGAGAAATCACATCCTTAAGGAAGAAACAAAGAATAAGAGGTAGCAAGATCAGACAATAAGATATCAGTTTTTTCCTAAATCAAAGGTAATAGGAACTCAAAATCTAACAAAAATATTAATGTTGAAAACTATCTTTACATGTAATTGGAAAAATACAAAAAAAGGGGAAAAAAGGAAGTGTTGTAAAAATATTAATAATGAAAACTCAGTTAAAAATTATGTCATAGGAATTATCCCCATCTTCCTTTATTCCTCCCCCAGTTGTCAAGCATTTATTAACACCCCCGTGGGCTGATTCAAGAATTTGAAGGACTTTCACATAGAAGAAAGGTTAAATATATATTCTTCTTGGTCCCAGTAGGCAAGAGCAAAGGGCAGAAATCACAGAGAAGGGGATGTAAGGAAACCTTTTCTACTCCTAAATGTGGAAATGACTGCCTTATAGGGTAATGAGTTCCCCGACTTACAGGAGGACCTGGAGAAATTCTTGTCAGGAATACTATCTAGGAAATTCCTGTTCAAGTATGGCTTGGATTAGATGATTTTTAAGTTGGAATCAGGGGACCTGGATTCACAGAGACACACTGCAATTACTCTGACCAAGTCCCTATCTCTGGCCTTCCACTTCTTCATTTGTAAAGCTAGTGGGCTGGACCAGCATTCCAGAATGTTTTTGCTGGAAGAGACTTCAGAGATCACCTACTCTATCCAATCTTCAATTTGTACAATTGAGAAATATAACTCTTTTAGAGGTGAAATGACTTCATTTAGGTAAAAAAGAACTAGGAAGCGTAATTGGAACCTAGCATACTTTTTGTATAGCATCCTACTTTGGCCTCTACAATAGTTTTGAGATTAAGAGGCAGCCTGGTGTGGTAGAAAGATCAATGGTTTAGAAACTTGGTCCTGACTCTGACCAATTAAGGTTTATGGTCTTTGGGCAAATCATTCAGCATCTTTATGAACCTTAACTTCCTCATCTGTAAAGTGGGCCTGATACAGCTTTCCTAACAGGATTATTGTGAGGAAAGGGGCTAGAAAAATGTGTGAGCTATTATTATTTCATGGGAAGCTCTTTGGCTGTGGAGGGGAGGGAAAGAGAATTTAATTTCCCTGACATCATTCAGACTTTTGTTTTGCTTTGCCTCCCCTGGTGCAGGGGTGGGCCCCAGCTGTTGTTCTGCAAACAGCTGGGTTAGGTTCAAACTGGGCTGATGTCCTGTCCTATTCACAAGCCTGAGGGAATGGGGTGGGTGTGGGTGTTGATCTGTCCCCTCACTCATGGCAGGGGCTCTTTCAGAGACCCCTTTTCTGCTGAGTCCCTTACTAACTTCCCTTCCAGACTTTCTCCCATTGAAATGCTTCCTGGGAAGTGACTCATTTTTAACCAATGAAGTTATCTCAAGAATTCTATAGTCACTGATAACTTTGTTGGAAACAAAGACCCATGTCCCAGACCTCATGTCCCATTAGGACACTCTGTGTCTGTATGTAGCTAGAACCAGGTCACCAAACAGTCTTGGTACACACCATGTGTGGAGATCTGTGTTGGGTGTGTTGTAGCTAAAGCTGCTTCAAAAGAAATAAAGAACTTAAATGCAAATCCCCAGAAGTTCAGATTTACTTCTTTTCAATTCAGTTCAACATAATTGGCAGTTTTTTAAATTATTCAGTACTGTTCAACTCTTTATGATCTCATTTGGGGTTTTCTTGGCAAAGATAGTGAAGTGGTTTCCTTCTACAGCTTATTTTACACATGAGGAAACTGAGTCAAGGAAGGCTAAGTAACTTGCCTGTAGTCATAGAGCTATTAAGTGTCTGAGATCAGATTGGAACCTAAGAGGAATTTTCCTGACTCCACCTAACTGCCTTCGTACCTTATTCCACCTCTAATATACCCTAATGAGTGACACTGGCTGTTCCTCTAATAAGACACTCCACCTCCAACCTTTTCTCTGGCTGTTCCCATGCCTGGAATACTCTCCCTACTCATCTCACCTCCTTACTTCTGTGGTTTCCTTCAAGTTTCAGTTAAAAACCTATCTCCTGGGCAGCTAGGTGGCATAGTGGATAAAGCACCAGCCTTGGAGTCAGGAGTACCTGGGTTCAAATCCAGTCTCAGACACTTAATAATTACCTAGCTGTGTGGCCTTGGGCAAGCCACTTAACCCCATTTGCCTTGCAAAAACCTTAAAAAAAACCTATCTCCTATAGAAAAACTTTTCTCAATTCTCTTTAATGCTAGTTCCTCCCCTCTGTTGATTACTTCCAATATATTCTGTATATGTGGTTTGTTTGTATGGAGTTGTTTACATGTTGTCTCATTCCTCCTTCCCAAAGGATGGTAAACTTCTTAGATGTTTTTGTGTTTCTCTTTCTATCCTGAGAGTCAATTATCAACTCAGTAAGGATAGTTTTCAACACATTGAGTGGATTCCTTATGATGAATCTAAGACAAAGAGACATGGAGTTCCTTGAGAGCAAGGACTGTCTTGTCTTTATTTGTGCCCTAGACTTAGCACAGTGTCTAGTTCATAGTAGGAACTTAATGTTTATTGATTGAGTGATTGGTTATTGTGGTCAGGGTTTTGTACTAAGTTCTCTGGATACTCAAATACTCAAGAGGATCCAAGATGTCACCTACTTGGTTGTTTTCCTCTAATGATGCATATTGGTTGAGGGCCATCTATTTTGTTCCATCCAGTGCTACTCATATCATACCCTCCATTGGGAAGGAGGAATGAGATCAGAAGAACTGGATAAATAGTTAAATAAAAACAGGATAACTTAAAGGAGAGACTAACAACCTGTGTGATTGGTGAGGAGAGACTAACAACCTGTGTGATTGATGAGGATGATGATGATGATGATATCTAGCTTTCATTCTTGAAGAAGACCATGACATCAGGGAGTAGATGCCATGACAAGCATGGGAATTAGATTTGAGTGAGGTGGTACTGTGTTAATTCACCAGCCTCACTTTCTTTTCTGGAGCCATCTGGGTCCACTGGCCAGATATAAATCAGGATGACTGGAGATGATCCTGAGTATGAGACTTAAGTTAACTTAAATGTTAAGTGACTTGTCCAAGAATATACATTTAGTTAGTGTCAAGTGTCTGAGGTCAATTTCAACTCAGGTCCTCTACTCCAGGGCTGGTGCTCTATCCACTATGGCACCTCACTGTATAAGACCTGAGTAAGCCTCAAAAAAGACTTAAACTAGTTGAAATGAAGAGAGAGTACATTCTTGTCTTCTAGAATTTTATACCCTACTGAAAGTGAAACAACATATGGGGAGGTAGAAAAATGCAAAGAAATTTGAGGAGGGAGAAAGTATTAGTAATTGGGTGGGTGGGGAGGCAATCAGAAAAGGTTTCCTGGGGGTGGTGGCATTTGAGATGAATCTTAAAGAAAAGACAAGGATTATTAGAGGCAGAGAGATGGGGTAGTACAATCTGAGCTAGATGGGAGGTACATCAAGTTCAAGGTACAGTCTATTTTATTTATAATGGGGAAGAAGAAAAGGCTGGAAAGGTAGATGGGAACTGGACTTTGGAGGGTCTTAAAACATTTTTCATAATCCAGGAGGCCATAGGGAGGCAGTACAGCTTTTTGAGCAGGGGAGTTATACTTAGTTATATACTTAGTCATATATATATATATATATATATATATATATATATATATATATATATATATATATATATATATACTTAGTTATATTTTTGCCTTAGGAAAATTATTTTGGTAGCTGTGTAAAGGATGAAGGGACGGAGAAGGGAAAGACTAGAAGCACCGAATACCAAATAGGAGATTATTGTAATGGTTCAAGCAACATGTGACCCTCAACTAGGTAATGATTGGCTGAATCCCAAGAGACCTGGTGAAGCTAGAATTGATAAGAAATGGCGATTGATTTTATGTGTGTGTGTGTGTGTGGGGGGGCTTGTGTATGTGAGGATATCTTAATGATGACTCTAGGCATTGGAACTTGTGTGATATGAAGGATTAGCATTGCCTCAACAGAAATGGGAGAGTTTGTAGGAGGGATGGACTTAGGGAGAAAAAATAATAACTTCTTGTTTTTTTTCCTTCTTAATCTTTATTACAAAGGAAACTCACTGGGAAAGAGAAGAAAAGATATTTTCAGAAATGAATGAAATGTAAAAACAAAAAGCACACACCCAGAAAAAATTATAAGAATTTCTGTTGTGGTTGTCAAAGTGGTGATGTCCAACAGACCTCTGGTAATGGAATCCTGGATCTCAGGTGCTATAGAAATTTGGGTGTCAGAGAAGATGATTTTTTTAGATATTTATTGTAGTTTCTTTATCCTTATCCAATCTTGTTTATGGGAGTTGAAATAGGATCTCAGGCTCTGTGCTCTCTTTTTAATTAGGTACATACTCACTAAATATTGACTGAATGAATATCCACTATGTGCTGAGAATTGTACTAAGCATGGTGGTGACCCCAAACAAATTTGATGAGTCAAATGGCAAGAAGAGACAGAATGTGTAGCTTATTCCTAGAGTGAAATAACAATCACTATGGAGTTAGTTGGAGGACCTGTGTTCAAATTCCTTCTCAGTCACTTATCACCTGTGTAACATTGGGTAAATCACTTGACCACTCTTAGGGTCCAACTTCATTAGTCTACTTTTAATTTCTGAACAAGACCCTCCATATCCTCTCTCTTTTTTGCACTGATTGTCTCTCATGCATGAAGTTTTCTGCCCCTTTACCTCTACCAATAGTTTTCCTAACTTCCTTGAAATATCAGGTAAAACCTCACCATCTGCAGAAGGCCTCCCCTCCCCATCCCATCACTTCCCTTAGTTTTTACACATTGTCTCTTCCATTAAAATATATGTTCCTTGAGTGCAAGGACTCGTTTTTATTTTTCTTTGTCATACCTAGCAAATGTCAACATTTAATAAATGTTTGTTGATTGACTCTCTGAGACTCCTGTTCCCTACTCCATAATACGAGGAAGGTTGAATTAAAGACTTTCCCTTTCAACTCTAAATTCTATGTATTCCTTTACCTTTGCACACAAAGTTCAAATTTTAAATAGTGTGCATGCTTCCAATTTCTCATTTGTGTTCCTTCAGCATCACAATGCTGCAATGTAGGTTACATGAATTCTTAGTTGGACATTTGCAGAAGGAATAGATGAGAGAAGAGGAAGACTCCATGTCTTTTCCATCATTAAAATTCTGAGAATTGTATAATAAAATCTAATTATTTAACAATTCACTATACCCTAGATTTCATCATTTTACAAACTGATTCATGCCCCAATAGATAGGTTGATAATAGCTAGCTATTATATAACATTTTAATGTTTGCCAAGCACTTCACAAATGGTATCTCATTTTATCCTCACAATGACTCTGGAAGGTAGGTGCTATTTTAGTTCCATCTCACAAAGGAGGAAATTTAGGTAGAACTTAAGTGATGCCTATCTAGTAAGGATCTGAGATTGGATTTGAACTTTGGTATTTCTGCAGTCTCGCCACCATGCCACCTAGTGGTCTCTAATTATTTTAATGTATAATGAGTATTTCTCTCTAGCGTCTTAGAATGCAAATGTTTCCTCCTTTCTCCAGGGTTAGAATATAGTTACACTATATTTGGAAAGAAGATGTTTTGGGTGACATTTCTTTGGATGCCAAGCTTTAGAAATTGCTACCTTGATTAATATCTCCATCTAGGTGGAGGGAATCTTTTTTTTCCCCTATCTGGGGCAAAGGTATGCAGCTGATTATTAAATTTCCTTTGTGAGAATTTACACCTCTGAATCATCAAGCATACAAATCAGTACTTGATTTATTGTTTTGTTGATTGTTTAGGCTTAAGAAAGTGATGGAGAAAATGGTAGTAATGCAGATTAAATTTGAAATTTGATATGGGTACATTCCCCCTCTGTGCCAATCAATTGTTAACAATTATAAGCACATCCCTGTTCAGGAGGGACATTGAATACAACAAAAATTTTAATCAAGGGACCGACAAATAATTTTCTTTTACAGTTCTTAAGCAATTTTAAAATCCAAAGAACATAAATCTCTGTTGTGTAAATGCAGCTTACTATAAGTGGAAATAAACCATACTGGGAGACTGTAGACTGGAGATCTCCTTTCTAGTTCTAGGTTTAAATAGCTAACTGTGTGTCCTCTGGCAAGTCATAGTCTCCTGTGGCTCAGCTTCTTCTTCCATAAAATGAGGGAAGGAGAAACTAGATAATCTCGAAGGTCTTTTAGTACTCTAAAATACCACAAGATGTTACATAAAGACAGATTGTTTCACTGTATTGGATAGATTATCTGAACTGGGTTTTTTAAAAATCCTTTTTCCCTTTTGTTATAAGCAATGGATATCTTTGGGAGAAGAAATAAGAGGAATATTTTAGGAAATATGGGTATTGTAAAAACAGAAAATCAATAAAATTTTGTTTTTAAAAAGATGCTATCCATATTTTTCAAAACATTTGTTTTGTACCTGTACTGGCTAAGGGGAATAATATATAGTAGAGAAAGATGAGGTGAATACATTGGGAAGAGAGAAAGAGGAGCAAGAGAAATGGACAGAGACATGAGTGTTAAAGAAAGAGGGATAGAAATATATCTAGAAAAATAGACATAACCAGAACCACAAAACCTCTTAGTTTTTCAATTTACTCTTTTCCCATGACCTCCTCCTTCACCCCACCTCAGTCATACATAAAGACAGTTTTACCCTTGATCTTGCCATCACTCACAAATGAACTATCTCCTTGTTCTTTCTTTTTTAAAAATTTTATTTATTATACGCAATGGGGTTAAGTGACTTGCTCAAGGTTACACAGCTAGGCAATTATTAAGTGTCTGAGGTCAGATTTGAACTCAGGTCCTCCTGACTCTAGAACCTGTGCTCTATCCACCTAGCTGCCTCTCCATGTTCATTTTGTTTGTTTGTTTGTTTTTTTAGATTTTTGCAAGGCAACAGGGTTAAGTGGCTTGCCCAAGGCCACACAGCTAGGTAATTATTAAGTGTCTGAGGCCGGATTTGAACCCAGGTACTCCTGACTCCAGGGCCTATGCTCTATCTGCCTAGTTGTCCCTCCATGTTCTTTCAATCACACATCCTCAGTTACCTTTTAGACATCTCAAAACTTGATGTCCAGGAGACATCTTAAACTAAACATGTCCACAATAGAACTCTTTATCTTTCCTCCCAAATCCTTCATTCCTTCCACCTCCCCAATTACTGTAGAGAGCAACTCCACCTTGAAAAGGCTATCTACCATAAATGTCTCCACTTTTTTCCTGCTCTCTCTTCTTAACTCCTCATAGTTCAGCCTCTGATGTCATCATTCTGCTGAAGCAGCTCTCTCCAAAGTTACCAGTGATCCCAGGTCAGTGGACTTTTCTCTGTCATTAATCTCTTCAACCTTTTTATAGTCTTTGATACTATTGGTTGCTCTTTCTTCTTTGATATTCTTTTCTCTATGTTTTTGGACATTGCTGTCTCCTCCTAACTAACTGATGACTTCTCATTCTCCTTTGATGATTCTGTCTGTTCACAGTTGTCCTACAAAGTTCTGCCCTCTTTCTGTTCTATTTCCTTTGTTGCTCTCATCAGCTTTTATGGATTTAATTATTCTCTCTATGCTAATGATTCTTAAATCTTCCTTTCTTGCCCCCAACCTCTCTGCTGATGTCCAATCTCATATTTACAACTGCCTTTCAAACAAAACTTAACACATCCAAAACCAAACTCATTATCTTTCCTCCTAAATCCTCCCTACCTACTTCCTTCACTATTACTCTAAGTACCTCTAGATCACAAGGTCCTCACAGTACCTCAGGGTCACAATCCAGACACCATCCTTGACTCTTCAGTATCTGTCGCCCCATCTCCCCCCATTATACATTCCGTTGCCTAGGCTGTTGATTTCACCTTTAAAACATCCCTCTCAAACATACCACCTTCTCTCCTTTGACACTGCTTTCCCTCTGGTGCAGACCCTCTCACCTCATGCCAGAACTATTGGCAATATATCTTCTCATTTTGATCCATCCTCCATTTAACCACTAAGGTGATTTTCCTAAGGCACAGGTATGATTCGTCACCTAATTACTCAATAAACTGCAGGGGCTTCCTATCATCTGCAGAATCAAATTAAAAAACAAAACAACTCCATTTGGAGTTCAAATTTCTTGATAATATAGTACCCTCCTACCTTTCTAAGTTTTCTTACACCTTACTCCTTACCATGTACTCTTCAACCCAGTGAAACTGGCTTTTTACTATTCTAAGACTTCCGTCTCTCAACTCTGAGTGTTCCCCATTCCAAAAATGCTTTTCCTCCTTTTTTTCCTGTCTCCTGACTTCTCTGGCTTTTTTTTTTAAGTTCCAACTTAAATCTTATCTTTTTCAGGACACTTTTCTCAACCTCTCTTAATTTTGTTTAGTACCTTCCCTCTCTTAATTATTTCCTATTTATCCTATGATGTTTGTCTTACATTTTTTTTTGGCAAGGTAATGGGGTTAAGTGACTTGCCCAAGGTCACCCAGCTAAGTAAGTATTAAATGACTGAGACTGGATTGAACTCAGGTCCTCCTGATTCCAAGGCCAGTGTTCTATCCACCGCACCACCTAGCCGCCCCATGTCTTACATTTTAGAATAAGACCACAACATCAGAGAGGTGACAACATGACAAGTACATGTATTGGATTTGAGTGCATGAGGCCCAGACTCACCTTCTCCAGAGTCATCTGGACCCAGTGGTCAGATATGAGTCAGAACAACCGGAGATGGCCCTAGATGCGAGGCAATCAGAGTAAGTGACATGCCCAAAGTCACATAGCTAAGTGTCTGAGCTGAATTTGAACTGTCCTCCTGACACCAAGGTCAATGCCCTACCTACTGCACCACCTAACTGCCCATTATTTATCCTATATAATTTTTTTGTATTCATATTTGTTCGCTTATCTCTACCCATTAGACAGTAAACTCCTTGAGGGCAATCTCTGTCCTTGGCCTCTTTTTTGTATACTTGGAGTTTAGCCCAAAGGAGATGCCTGACTGACCTTCAAGTTAGGAGTGGTTTTTCTCCCTCCTTATTCATTTACTATCCCCTCCTTTTAGTGCTTTTATGATCTTTCTCTTCCCAATAAAAAACAACTATAAAAATGAATGATTAAATATGTATAAACTATTGCTTACTGTCTTGGTACTTAGAACTCAAAACTTTAAAAAAACTTTAAAGTGTTTTAACACATAAATGGGGAAAAAACGATTTAAGTTAGGAGTGGTTTTTCTCCCTCCTTATTCATTTACTTTCCCCTCCTTTTAGTGCTTTTATGATTTTTCTCTTCCCAATAAAAACAAACTATAAAAATAAATGATTAAATATGTATAAACTATTGCTTACTGTCTCAGTACTTAGAACTCAAAACTTTAAAAAAACTTTAAATTGTTTTAACACATAAATGGGGAAAAAAGTATCATACAAAAATTTTTTAAAAGGGATCTAAAAGTTATTCATACTGTGGTGTCAGTTGTTGATAAAAGCTGAGATAGAAATTGGGAGTTAATATAAAGTCAACTATTATACTTATCAGATCTAAATGTATTTTTTCATTGAATTTTTATTTTATTTTTTTCTCAATTACATATAAACTAAATTTTTGACATTTCAAAAAAAATTTGAGTTCCATGTTCTTTCCCTCCTTCCCTCTCCTCCTCCTCTTCCTGGGAAGGCAAGCAATTTATTAAAGGTTATACATGTGCAGTCATGCAAAGCATTTCTATATTATAAGACTAAATGTCTTTTAGCAGGAATGGAAGCCTTAGGCTACAGAGATGACAATCAAATGGTGGAAGTCCAGGCATCATTAACCCAGTAAAGGGACACACTGCAAAAGTGCTATTTAGCTTTCTGTAACTGTGACTTCATTCCTGTTAGGGAATTTGGTGTGGTTGAAAGTAGACTGGATTTGGAAGTAAAGGACCTAAGTTTGAATCTCTCCTCTATTTCTGATGACTTGTGTGACCTTTGACAAATTATTTCTATGAATCTCTGTGTTCTCCTCTATAAAATGAGGAGCTTGGACTAGGTGACTTTTAAGATCATTGCAATTTAATTCAGTCTGAAGAATCAGGAGGTATCATCATTTATGCTGACAGTTTTTACAAAGATCTTCATACATAAAGTCCTCTTCCCTATAATAAATATGCAAAAGGAGTTTCATTAATATGCTATTTTTAAAGGAATATAAGGCTTTACACTTTAAAAAAATGAGCAAAGATTTCCAGAGTTTGTTATTAAGCATTCTGAATCATGTTTAAGATTCAGAAGCTTAAATATCTTTAAAATCTGTCTGGTGTTTATTTTCAAATGGAGACAAGGAGTTCTGCCATCTCATAGCTTTCTTGGGGAAGATAAGTTGCTTAAAGATTTCTATAGTAATTATAAATGATGCTCCCTTCTGGTACTTTCCCAGCAGATTAGATTAAATTGAAAGGTATTGCCATACCTCCATTTCCTTTAAAATCCATTTTCTCAGGTCAATATGGACTAATATGTCTAGACCTTAGTTTCCTCACCTCTAAAAAGAATGGGTTGGTTTCTCCCAGTTCAGAATTCTGACACTTGAACTAGCATAGCAATTATTTGCTATCAAGTAAACTGATCTGGGTGGCATCCAGCCAGAAATTTATAAGGTATATGGCTTAGGCATACAAAATCAGGTAGACTTCTATATGTCGTTCTCTGTGTGTATGTGTGTGTGATATTTATAGTCTGTAATATATTTCTAGAATTTGGAACAATACTCATCTTCAACTCTTAGGAGAATTAAATGAGCTTCCAAGTTAGATTGTGAGCTCCTTGAGGGCAGGGACAATCTTTAACCTTTGTTTATATCCTGCATTTAGTACAGTCCCTAAAACATAATAGGTATGAAATAAATGCTTATTGACAGACTGAATGATTAATTAACACAGATTTTGGGGCAGCTCAAGAACAAAGATAGTTAAAAGAATATATCTATACATATGTATATATACATATATGTATAGTGTCAGGGGACCTATAATTCTGGATTATCTGAGGTGGGTGAGAAATCCAAAGAAAACATTAAAAACAGCAATGACAGGGAAAAAGGAGGATCAATGAAATGATAGGACCACTGATTGCTCAATAAATCAAATGGTAGACCAATGCTCTGGTCAATGATCTTAGGTGACAGAGAGATGGCAGAAATGTCCAACTTTTATTTTGTTCCTGTTTTCTCTGTTAAAAATCTGATCTGTGGACAGATGTGACAGAATAATAATAGAAACAATAATAGGAAGTTGATAATCTAGGATAAATGAAAAAATAATATGATAATACTTAGCTCCCCATAATGAAGTTAAACTATCAGGCCCACATGAGCTACATCCAGGGGCACTGAAAAAGAATTGGCTATGCTATTGTTGAACTACTGTGGACAGTCTTTGAAAGATCATTGAAAATGTGAGATTGCTCAAGGCTCTGATGAAGCAGATATTTTGGCTTTGATGATTTGGTGAAGACTTTCAAAAAAGGGAAAAAGATGAAGTCTGCAACATGTAGGGACCAATACACTTTCCTTTTTGCCAATTGCTGACAAAATTCTGGAACATTATTAAAGGAATGAAGGCTCAATACCTAGAAAAGAAGTCGTGATGACAAAGAGCCTGACTAATCTCATTTCCATTTTTGATAGGCATGGTATACTGGCATATCAGGCGAGTGCTGCTATAGGTATAGTTAGATTTAGTCAAACATTTGATGAAATCTCTCATGTTATTTTGGTAAAGATGAAGAAACACAGGCTAGGTGATAGTGCATTAGGTGAAGTGGGAAATAGTTGGATGGTTGTATCCAGAGGGCTGTTATTAATTCTTCAGTGTCAACTTGGAAGGCAGTTTCTAGGAAGTCCCTTAGGGATCTGTGTTTGGCCTCTATTGTTTACTGTATTTATTAATGACTTGGAGGCAGAAATGGCATTCTTATCAACTTTTCAGATAAGCACAAACTGTGAGGTATAGCTGATCTGTTGAATGTCAGATCAAGATGGGAAGGGGGAAGGGAACAAACATTGATTAAGAACTTATTATAAACCAGATACTGTGCTAGTAAGCACCCTACAAATCTTATCTCATTTGATTCTCACCACAACCCTGGGGTTATTGTGATTCCCCATTTTATAGCCAAGGTAACAGGCAAGAGTTAAGTGACTGCCCAGAGTCACTTATGTGACGTATATGTGCTGGATTTGACCTCCAGTCTTCCTGACTCCAGGCCCAACACACTCTTTCTACTTTACCACCTAACAGCCCTGGGCTGCAAAAAGATGCCAGACTAGACTAATGTTGGCATGAATATAATGAAATGAAAATTAATAGAACTAGATAAAAAGTTTTACATTTGAACTAAAATTAGCTGCATAAATAAAAGATGATAAAAGAATAGTTAGAATATAGCTCACCTGAAAAGGACAGGGAGCTTTTGGACTGCAAATTTAACAGGAATCAGTGATACAATGTGGCAGTGAAAAAGTTAATGCAATTTTAGGCTGCTTTGTAAGCCTATTGTATCTAGGATTAGAGTTTGATGGCACAGTGGATAGAGTATAGGACCTGAGTCAGGAAAACCTGAATTCTAATCCTTTCTCAGACACTTTACCAGCTCTATGACTACGTAAATCACTAACCTCTGTGTGCCTGTTTCCTTATCTGTAAAATGTGGATATAATAAACTCTCCTTCCAAGGGTTGTTGTGTTAAAGTTTGAAATGCTTTTGTAAATTTTAAAATGCTATGTAAATGCTTATAATAATAATAATAATAATAATAATAATTATTATTATTATTATCTGAGGGCTGTGGAAAAGGGATTAGATTTGTTTTTCTTGACTTGAGATGACAGAATTAGGAGTTCTGGGCAAAAGGGCAATTTCAGACTGGACATCAGGAAGACTCTCTTGTTTGTTAGAGCTCTCCAGAATGGGAATGAGTTATCTTGGGAGATAGTCTTCAAGAGAAGATTCTATGATGGATCATCTGTATCATGGATTATAGAGTATATTATCCAGGTAGTATGTATTTAATGGCCCTTTGAGGTTTCTTCCAACTCTGAAATTCTGGGGGAGGTGCAATTTTGAATAAAGAATTCAAGGTTTCACTAATCCAACCATTCTGGAGAGCAATTTGGAATGATGCTCATAGGCCTATAAAACTGCATTTGGTCCAGCAATGCCAATACTAGGTCTGTATCTCAAGGAGATCCTAAAAAAGGGGAAAAGACCCATATATACAAGAATGTTTGTGTGTGGTGACAATTAGAAATTGATGGAGGCCCATTAATTGAGGAATGGCTGAGCAAGCTATGGTGTATGAATGTAATAGAATATTATTGTTCAATTTGAAATGATGAGCAGAGTGATCTCAGAAAAACTTGGAAAGACTTTATGAACTGATGCTGAGTGAAGTGAACAGAACTAGAATATTATACACAGCATCAGCAACATTGTGTTGTGATCAACTACAATAGATTTAGCTCTTCTCAAGTAGAGCAGTGATCAAAGACAGTTTCAAAAGACTTGTGATGGGAAAATGTCATCCCCATCCAGAGAAAGAACTATGGAGTTTAAAAGCATATAATTTTCACTTAAATGTTTTTTGTTTTTTCTTTCTCATAATTTTTTTCTTTTTGTTTTGATTTTTCTTTTACAACATGACTAATATAAAAATATGTTTAAAGAAAAATAGAAACCAGGTTACTAACTCAGATAAAGTCTAGTCTAGGTACTTCTAAATCAATGGGAGACTTCAGGATCATATTCATCATTTTTAACCCTGAGGAACCTAATCTCTAAAGTGCATATGACTTTGAAACTTCCTCTATCTTTAATACTTTCTGATTTTATAAAATCTCAAACCTACCCTAATAAAGCCTCACTGGGACTCAATTTCCATATTTGTCAAAGAGAATGACTAATACTAACCTCCCTCTTGGATATAACATCAGGGCTGAATAATTGGGAAACAGTTTCTAGAATGCAAAATGCTCTATAGTAACAAATTAACTATCCAACCCACCTCTGGAGTCACTTTATAAATAACAGCCAGTTCATAAGGGTCCTTATAGCCTATTAATAACCCTTTTTTGATCTACCTCAAAGTAGATCCCAAACAAAACAAAACAAAACAAAAAAAAACTAGCCAGCTGCTTGTGATTCAGGGATAGCTGGTTGGCAAGAGTGGATTCTATGTGTTTAAATATATATGTGTGGACGTATTTTGAGAGGACTGGAAGATTCTTTTTAATTTTTCTGCCTCCAAATTTTTTTTGTGAGTAATGAATTCTATGGAGCCCCAGTTACTCCTCCTCATCCTTTTCCTCCTCCTCCTCCTCCTCCTCCCAATGCCTGAGGTTAGGGAAATGGTCCAGCTGTCAAATCATAGAAGCTCAGTCCAGGACCCTGGGATCCGGCAGACCTCAGTTCAAAGATGGTAAAATGAGAAAAACACATAGTGGGAGAAGAAGAGGAATGTTCTTGTCTTGCTGAGTTATTAAAGACATTTTTAGATAACCAGACCCAGGGAAGAACAAAGAAAGAAAAGAGGAGTTAAATTAAAAAATACCACCATTTGAACCTCCACACCACATGATCATCTGGGTCAGGAGAGGAATTTAGCAGAAGCTCTTTGGAAGACAGTATTGGGCCACAATAGGGTTGGGGCAGTCCATAAGGATGTTAGAGTTGCCACTTTGGGTCAGACCCAGGGCTCATTCTTCCCAATGTTCTGTTTTTAAGAGTAACCCCCAGGGATGTCTTGTAGGACAGCATGGCGAATTTCTGTGATCTCTGACTCTTGTGTCTCATAATCAATTCCAATGTTCTCTAGGGCTATGCCTCAGAGTCCCTCATCTTAACAATCCATCTATCTCATCAATTTAGCTAAGATTTCTTGAATCTATTCACATGCTTTGCTATTCTTTTATTTAAAATTTAACATTGAATTTCACTACAATTCATCAAACTTGTTAAATAATCATTTTCACTAAAATGAAGTAATTTCAAATCCTGAAGTTGAGTTATAATTTTCACAATAATTTTTCAATATCTACCTTTAAATCAAGAATCCTTAAGCCTTTTAATGGACAATTTGATGATGAAGCCAGTGGACTCTTTTTCAGAATAATGTTTTTAAATGAATGAAATCAAACACAAGATTGGTTGTTGTCCTTGGTGCTTGAAGAGGAACAAAATGACATCACTGTGTTGGAGTCAAGGTATAGTGCATCCAGCTATGGTTTATCAGACCAGTACTAGCTCACAGGGCTCTACCATAGGTCAGGCACAAATAGTCCATAGGAACATTTGGAGTGAAAATATTTCTAAATTTATGAACCTCACATTTATTTGAACTACTGCAATTCTGTTTTGCTCATAAGTTGTGTTTTTCTCTGATGAGGTCATGCCATGCTGAACTATCCTGGCCATTATCTCTTGTGTCTCATAATCAATTCCAAAGGTATTCAGAGAGATATTGAGAGTGCCTTTGTATTGTTTCTTCTGATTATGTGAGCACCTGCCTTGTGTGAGTTCTCTGTAAAATAGTCTTTTAGGAGAGATTTCATCAAATGTTTGACTAAATATCACTATACCTATAGCACTCTCCTGATGTGCCAGTATACAATGGCTATCAAAAATGGAAATGAGGTTAGTCTGGCTCTTTGTCATCATGACTTCTTCTCCAGGTATTGAGTTGTACTTTTTGTAGTAGAATTTAAATCCTTCACATTTAATTTTAGAAATGACTTCAGTGTCTGGTACCTTAACTTGCTAAGTGATCTTCAGAATCTTCCTAAGACAAGTCAAATGGCAGTTGATTCAGCTTCCTGTCAAGGTGCTGGTAGACTGTCCAGGTTTCACAGGCATACATCAAGGTCAGTACAACTCTGTAAACCTTCACTTTGGTAGGAAGTCTAATACCTTTTCTTTCCCTGCTTTCTTTCAGAGTCTCTCTAGCTGACAGGGCATGTGTCAGCTTCATTATGTATACATCCCTGGAAAGTATACTGCCAAGGTAAGTGAACTTATCCTTAGCATCCAAAATTTCTCCATTTGCTGTAATCGAAGTTTCCATGTAGGGGGTATGGTGTTGGCTGATAGAGAACCTATGTTTTGGGAGCAGCTAGGTGGTGTAGTGGATAGAACCGGCCCTGGAGTCAGGGGTACCTGAGTTCAAATGCAGCCTCAGACACTTAATAATTACCTAGCCTTGGGGAAGCCACTTAACCCCATTGCCTTAGCAAAAAAAAAATACCTAAAAAAAAAGAGAACCTATGTTTTCTTGGTGTTGGTTGTTAGGCCAAAATTATCACAAGCTGCAGAGAATTGATCCATACTTTGTTGCATCTTGGTTTCAGAGGTTACATAGAGGGTTCAATTATCTATAAACAAAAAATCATGCACCAACTGTCCCTCTACATTAGTCTTGGCTTGTAGCCTTTTCAAGTTAAGTAGTTTACATCAGTGTGGTAGCTCATCTTGTTGCTGTTTTGGTCCTTATTGAAGGCATCTAACAATATTGCTGAAAACATCATGCTAATAGGCAAGCACGCAGCCTTGATTCACTCCATTGGTTACAGGGAAAGCATGAAAGTTATTATTCATTATCCAGAACTCGGGCAAGCATGAAATTGACATACAATACTGATGAACTTCTTGGGAAAACCAAATTTTTTAAAATGTCTTTTTAGATGGATGGAGTAAAACTTATAGGATTACAAAGTAAATCAGTTATATGGAAATAATTATTAAAATATTTATAAAATAAGTTCAGAGACTCCAATTTAATAAATTTTCATCAGGATTCTTTGTTAGTTCATTTTTATTTTTTCTGTCTCTTCCAGGTTTATAATCAAGGTGTCCCCTATTCTATTAGTTTTGCTTTTTCCACTTTGCATTATTTCACAGAGACCTTCCCATATTTCTTTGTGTCTTCCTAGTAGGTTGCAAGCTCCTTGAGGACAAGGTCTTTTTGGTTGATGACTCTGCATATATAGGATCATAGTAGGCCCTTGATTAATATTTCTTAATAGAGCTGAATTTAATTGAATTGTCAGCTTTAATACTCTATGACATTAATATGTCATAATTTATTAAACCATTTCTCTATTGTTGAACATTTTAATTTTTCCAGTGTGTGTATGTATATATATATGAGTATGTTTTTTTGGGTGTGTATGAGACCTTGACTCCCATGAAAATAATTGAACAGAATTTTTAAAATGACATTTTCAGCATATGTTCCTTCTAAATTAGGTCAAAGGATATGATTATTTTTATAACTTTTGCCTTGGATAAGTAATTTTACCTTGTTAGTACTATATGATTCCTTGCCTCTCTTGGGGATAAGGGTATTGGAGTCAGAAGACCTGGGTCAGACACTTAATAGCTGGGTGAATCTAAATATAAAGTTTCCTTATCAGTAAAGTGGCACAAAATACTTTTATTATCTACCTCTAAGGGCTGTTGTAAGGAAAGAAAGCATTTTATAAACCTTAAAGTGCTAACTAAATATTATTATTACTACCATTCACTCTGCCAAGTGGTACTTCTCTTTTTTGGTCTTAAAATGGTTTCTCAGGTTTCAAGAGGTAGGAGTAGAGGGCAGGTTTCCTAGTTATAATATTCTGAATTAGATGAATAAGCTGCTTAAAAAAAGCAACCCAAAGACCATCATCAGAAAAATGTAGAACTCAGAAAAAAGAAAGGCTTGGGGCAACCTGGTGGCAACAGTGGATCAATCACTGGCCCTGGATTTAGGAGGACTTGAATTAAAATGTGGCCTCAGCCACTCAGATACTTATTAGCCCTCGGCAAGTCCCTTAACCCTGATTGCCTCCAAAAGAAAAAAGAAAGATATACAAGTAACAGGGATATGGATGGAGCAAGGGATGATGAATGGAGAATCCCAGTGATTCATTGGTATCTATAAGTTATCAAGAGAATGGAAAGAAGATTCTAAGCAGGTTGAATGGACTGCTTGTGCTGGAGCTATGGGCAAACATGAACAGGGATGAGATTGTGATCTGTTGGAGATAGTATGGGGAAGTAGAAAGTCTCTGGACTCAAGAGAAGCTGAGTTCAATCTTGCCTCTTACATTGGTTATCTGTGTGCCTTTGGATAAAACATTTGACCTCCATCCCTCTGCTTTAGTTTTGTCCTCTGTAAAAATGACAGAGGTTGAAATATAAAAACAAACAACTAAGAAAGACTTAACAAATTTGATTATTATAATTATGATTCCAGAGGACTGATTGTGAAACATACTTCTATCTACCTTGACTAAAAGTAATGTATTCAGGATGTGGAATGGGATATGTTTTTTGATATGACCGAAATGGGAATTCATTTTGTTGACTGATTATTGGTTACAAAGGTTTTGTTTTTCTTTTTATAGTTGGTAGGACATATGAGGGAACAAAAAAAAAATAAATCCTTTACAAAATAAAACTAGAATTGCAAAGAAAGAAAATTAAAAGGGTTGAACTAGATGGTTTCTGAGGTCCCTTCTAGTTCAAAATTCATAATCTTTCAGTTGCCTCATTAGAGAGAAAACCGGTATCAATGAGATCACAAAGTAATTAGTATATTTACTGAACAAATCTGTATTCACCCCATACAAAATGTAGTGATTGTATCACCCCCCCCTTTATTTTTGTTTGGAAAAAGATGTAACATTTTTCAGTCTGTTTCCATTCCACTTGGAGGCTAGATAACTGAATTCTAAATCTATCTTTTCACAGGGGGAGAGTGGGAAACATTTGCTGAACTACATTATGATAACACATGTCTGCTTGCTAACCCTTCTCCATAAATCAGTTATCCTGTCTCCTCTTTCTACCAGTTATCATGGCATCGCCCCTTCCTTCTCTCCACCTATTTAGACAAAAATAATCAAAAGGGAAAGAGGAAACTGACAGCTGAGGGAAAAATGGACCCTTGGAAGTTTTTGTGATAGATATAGTCCTTTCTCTACCAAGTTGATTGGGGAGGAAGTGGCAATGATCAAAGTTAAATATGAATATACAATTGATATCACAATTCATGTCTTTTCAATGAGTGGGGGAGGGGTAGGAAGGAGGAAGAGAATTTGGAACTCAAAATTTAAAAAAGAATGTAAAAAATAAATAAATGATTTTTTTCTAAAAAAAGGATAACTATGGACCATTAACTATATTAGCCTTCAAATGCAGAAAAAAACATGTGGATCTCTCCAAGGGAAAATGATTGCTTTCCATGATTATATATATATATATATATATATATATATATATATATGTATATATATATTTTTTTTTTCTGTAGCTTGACTCTTTAGGGAACATCAACAACCTCAATAAAAATAATAACCAGCATTTATATAGTGTTTTTAAGGTTTTCAAAGCTTGTTACTTGTGAGATGCTCACAATAGCCAGTGAAGTAGGTGCTATCATTATTCCCATTTTACATAGAAGAAAATTGTATTAGGCTAAATGATTCGTACATTGAGCAATGAATAGAAGCTGCAGAATGGTGAATTTTGGTTCAATATAAAGTAAATCCTGTTAGCAATTAGCATGGTCCCTGAATGGGATGGGCTGCTGTAGGAAGAAACAGGTTTCCCACCACATTAAGTTTTCATGTAGAGATTAGATGATCACTTATTTGGGATATTGTAAAGAAATCCTGGGATCATAGATTTAATAGGCAAGCCAGTTCAACCTTCTTGTTTTAGATATAAGGAAACTGAGGCCTAGAGGAATTAAGTAACTTGCCTAAGGTCAACCCACCAGTAAATATCTGAGGTGGGATTTGAACTTGGGATATTCCTGACTAAGACTTTTGAAGTCTCTTCCAATTCTGAGATTCTTTGATGATATTTATTCAAAATTTATGGGAATGGACTGCGTTATTCATTCCACTAGGAAAGTTTTAAGGGCCAGAACTGGAAAGAGAAAATACAGAAGACATCGAAAACAACTGAGCTGGAATGAAATGGATCCAGGATGATGATAATTAAGAAATATTTAAGGGTAGCTGGGTGGCACAGATTGAGCAACAGCCCTGGAGTCAGAAAGACCTGAGTTCAAATGGGCTTCAGACTAGCAATTTCTGGGCAAGTCACTTACTCTCATTGGTTTGCCAAAAAAAAAATTCTTAGCTAAGGATCTGAGTAAAAACCACTGAATAGAGCTAGGGACAGAGACCAAAGTAGTGTGGTCAAGTGTGGTGATTACCATATAGCAGTATCAACTCATACATAAAGGGAACTAGATCTCCTAGCCTACAGCTAGAAAAGATAAAACTTCCCCAGTGATGAATGTGATGATGACAAATAGTGGTGTGATGCATTGAGCACTGAATTTGGAGTTAGGAAGACCAGAGTTTTAATTCTGCTCAGATTCTTACTAGCTGTGTGACTCTCTCAGTCTCTCTCAATCTGTTTCCTCCTTGGTAAAATGGAGATAACAACAGAGCCTACATCCCAGGGATCTGAGAGAATCAAATGAGATAATACATGTAAATCACCTTACTGTACTATATAAATGTTAGCTATCATTATTGTCTTGGCATAACTCATCCCCAGAAAGGTAGACTCTAGCCCATTTCCTGTCTATGTTAGGCTTTATAAAAGTACCCAGGTCAAACTAGAAAATCTTAATAGGATTTAGACATAAAAGACAATATTATAAGCAAATTAGGAGATCAAATTAGGAGATTACCTGTCAGATTTATGGAAAGGGAAGCATTTTATGACCAAGGAAGAGATGGAAAACATCATTAAAAACAAACTGGATAATTTTGATTACATTACATTAAAAAGCTTTTGCACAAACAAAATCAATGTAACCAAGATCAAAAGAAATGTAGTAAAGTGGGAAAGAATTTTCATAACTAGTATTTCTGACAAAGGACTCATTTCTAAAATATAAAGAGAACTGAGTCAAATTTATTAAAAAAAAACCCATTCTCCAATTGATAAATGAACAAAGGCTATGCAAAGGCAATTTACAGAGGAGAAAATCAAAACTATCCACAGTCACATGAGAGATTGCTGTAAATAATTACTGATTAGAGAAATGCAAATTAAAGCATCTCTGAGGTACCACTCCACACTTCTCAGATGGACCACTATGACCAATAAGAACAATGATCAATGTTGGAAGGGATGTAGGAAATCTGGGACACTAATACATTGTTGAAGGATCTGTGAACTCATCCAACCTTTCTGGAGAATAATTTGGAATTATACCCAAAGGGCAATAAAGATGTGAATACCCTTTGATCCAGCAAATACCACTACTCGGTCTATACCCTGAAGAGATCATGAAAAAGGATAAAAACATCACTTGTACAAAAATATTCATGGCAGCTCAGTTTGTAGTAGCAAAGATTTGGAAATTGAGTGACTATCCATCAATTGGGGAATGGATGAACAAATTGTGGTATATGTACATTATGGAACACTATTGTTCTATTAGAAACCAGAAGGGATGAGGATTCAGAGAAGCCTGGAAAGACTTGAATGGACTGATGCTGAGTGAGATGAGCAGAACTGGAAGAACGTTGTACACCCTAACAGCAATGTGGGAGTGATGATAAACCTTGATGGACTTGCTCATTTCATCAGTGCAATGATTTTATCAGGGACAATTTTAGGGTATCTGCAATGCTAAATACCATCTGTATCCAGAGAAAGAACTGTGGAGTTTAAACAAAGACCAAAGACTATTACCTTCAATTTTTTTAAAAAGTTGTCTTATGTACTACATAATTTTGCCATCTTTAATATTTTATTTTTTCCTCAAGGATATGATTTTTCTCTCAACACATTCAATTTTGATTAATGTATATCATGGAAACAATGTAAAGACTATCAGACTGCCTTTGTGTGGGGGGGAGGGGGGAGGGAAGGGAAGGTGGGAGAAAATTCAAAGCCTTACCAAAAATGATAGGCAGAAACTACTATTGTAATATAATTGGAAAACAAATAAAATCTTAATATAATAAAAAAATCTTAACAGAACAAGTGGCATGAAACATATACACTTAACAGCTACTTTTGAAATAATTAAACTGGAAAATCATCAACAAAAGTGACCATTTTTTTTAGGTTTTTGCAAGGCAAATGGGGTTAAGTGACTTGTTCAAGGCCGCACAGCTAGGTAATTATTAAGTGTCTGAGGCTGGATTTGAACTCAGGTACTCCTGACTCTGGGGCCAGTGCTTGGTCCACTGTGCCACATAGCTGCCCAAAAGTGAGCATTTTCAAATGACAAGATAGCCTGAATACTATGAGGACTGACTCATATATAACTTGATTAAAAAAAAAATCTGGGTCTCTGTCTGATCTTCTTTCTGCTCTCTCTATTTTATTTATGTATTTATCTATCTATTTATTTATTTGGGTTTTTTCAAGGCAATAGGGTTAAGTGGCTTGCCTAAGGCCACAGAGCTAGGTAATTATGTGTCTGAGGCAGGATTTGAACTCAGGTACTCCTGATTCCAGGGCCAGTGCTCTATCCACTGTGCTGCCTAGCTGCCCCCTCTCTATTTATTTTATAGTGTTGTAATGACACTCATAAATTTATTTTCTTTTTGAATCACTAGCACCTATGCTTCCCCTGCCAATTTTTAAAGGCATTCATTTGGAAGGGGGAGATAGAAACCCTTGGCACACAGAGTAGGAAGGTGTTACCCAGAGGCAGGTGACAGGTATTATTATCCCTATGTAACAGATGAATAAACTGAGGTTCTGGGATATTAAATAACATTGTTATAGAGAATGTGGATCAAAAGTGTTTGAAATGAAATCCAGATTGCAAGTCCAACATTTGCATCTCAAAATCCTAGGCAATGAATGGTTGATTAAGAAGGGCTAGGCTGATTGAGATCTTGTAGTCAGGAGGCTTGGGCATCACTTTCTTTTTTAAAAATAAATTTTATTGATGCTTTTTGATATTATATTACCATTATTTCTGGAATGCCTATGTATCCCCTTACCCCTTGCCCTTCCCTGTCCCCTCCCCCCGATAACATTTATAACAGATAAAAAAGCAATTAAGAAAAAAATCCTGGAACAGTGTCCACAATTAGCAAAGTTTGCCACCTTCTGTCCTCCCTCCTCTTCCCCCTCCAACTGCTCTGCTAAAAGGAAAGATGGCATTTTCAGTTTCTCAATTTCAGCTTCATTTTAGCCATCTTTTCATTTACATTGGTTTTATGAGTTTAAAAATTCTGCTTATTTTACTCTTCATTACTTTATATAAATTTTTCCACCAAACCTTTCTATTTTTAGAGTTTTGCCCAGGACCATCAGTACCAGAACTTTTGGCTAGATCAGTCCTTGCAAAGACTGAGGGTCAGGATAATCCCCCCATTCCAGTCCTTCCATCCCCAGCTGTCCTTATCATCTAGGGGAGGAAAGTCAGGAGAAAGCTGCTGGCCACGTACCTGGAACCATAGCCCCTCGCTTACATTCCTTACATAAGTGAAATAACACAATAGCCCTTTCAGGTTTCTTATTAATTGCTTCTGTTCTTTGCCCTAGGAGAAACAGATTCATCAGCTGCAGCTCTTCCTCCTCCTCCTCCTTCTCAATGTTTATAGCCCTTGGCTTAGGCTACAAGACTCTGGCTGACAGGATGATAAAGAGAGCAGGCACCCCTCTCTGGTTTCTGGGCCAGGGCCTGGGGGCTGCCTTGTGTGAGGGACTCTTGCTGTTTAGAGAAGCTTCAAGTGGAATAATGGGCTCTCCTCAGTTCCTGGTACGGCTCTGGGACCATGTCAGATTTTACAATTTGTGAGGAGCCTAGGAATTTCTAAAAGCTCTTTCATTTAAGCTGCTCTGTCTTTCCTGACATTTGTAAGATAGGAATCACAGTCTCTTTCTGGAAAGGAGGAAACTGAGGCTCAGAGAGAAGGGTCAGGCCTCTACCATTCTGTGGGATGATAACGGGAACCAAATTTTGACTATAAGATTCTATCTAACTGATCAGGGTGGTGGTGCAGGTGTTTTGTGTGTATGTTTGTGTTTGTGTTTGTGTGTGTGTGTGTGTGTGTGTAGGAGAAAATGTTAATAGAAAGGAAGGTGATAGATATTTATTGTGCACCTACCATGTACGGGACATTATATTACATGCCTTATAAATATTATTTCATTTGATCTCATATCCCTAAGAGGTAGGGTTATTATTATCCTCATTTTATAATTAGGAAAACTGAGGCAAATGGTGGCTAAGTGCCTTGTTCAAGGTCATTGAAGTTAACAAGTATTTGAGGCTGGATTTTAGCTCTGGTCTTCCTGACTCCAGGTTCAACACTCCAAGCACTGTATTACCTATCCATCCCCTATTACTTCATTCCTTTTCTGATTTCACTAAGAGGCAGGGGGGCTGAATTATAGTGCTGTATTTGGGGTCAGAAGATCTGGGTTCAAATTCCAGCTCTTTTATTTATTATCTGTATGACATTGAACAAGTAACTTTATATCTCCAGGGCTGTTTATTTCCTCATCTATAACATGGGGAATATTGCATTAGATGATCCCTAAAGATTTTTCATTTTTTCAATCTATTGTGCTATAGTATAGATACCAAAGAAAAGGTATAATATAGTGGATAGGGCATTGATCTTGCAGTTAGAAAAGCCCGTCTCAGACAATTATTAGCTATGAGACCCTATGCAAATTTCCTCATCTGTAAAATGGTGATATAATATCACCTACTTCCAAGACTATTATTACTCCTAGATATATGATCGACAGCATTTGCTCACAGAGATCTGAGTGGCCTCACTCCTCTGTCAGCACCTGGGCCAGTACCCACAACGACATTGAGGGAAACTGTACTACATCTTGTCCCATATATACCCTCTTCTCTCCTCTAAGACACATGCACATGGACTATTGTAATTGTCTGTCCCTTGTTCTCCATACCTCAAGTCTCTCCCCACTCAAGTCTATCCTCCTTTCAGCTACCAAAGTGATTTTTCTAAGCTATAGCCCAACTCAACAAATTCTAGGGGTTACCCATTATTTTAATTAATTAAAATGAAAAGTGGCTTTAGAATTAATTATAAAACTCTGTTTGGATTTTAAAGACTTCCACGACCTGACTCCTTTCCAGTAATTTTATACTTTACACCCCTCTACCAAGAAAACTCCAATTGGAGTTACAAAGAGTCAGACAAACTGAAAGGACTGAACAACAGCCTTAAAACACTCCTAGATCCAATAACATTGGTAATCTTGCTGTTCTTTGTCCATGATCCTCCATCTCCAGACTCTTGTGCCTTTGCCCTGGCTTTTTCCCTTGTGTCTGGAATGTTCTCCCTACTCATTGCAGCCTCTTGACTAACCTGTTTTTCTTCAAGATAGCTCAAATCTCACCTCCCTGCAAGAAACATTTTTCCTGGTATTTCTACCAGAGCCTACCCCATGCCTTTCCCCAGAGAGTAGTTCCCATTTAGCAAGCAGATCTTGTATGTACATACAGCTGTTTATATCAATTAATGAACATTTCTTAAGCACCTAATATGTACCAGAAACTGTGCTAAGCAATGGAAATACAGAAAGAGGCAAAAGATAGTCCCTACTCTCAAGGAGCTTACAATAACAAAATACAACCAGATATATACAAAGCAAGTTATATACAAGATAAAGAGATAATTAACAGTGAGAAGGCACTGGAATTAAGAGGTGTCAGGGCTTCCTATAGAAGGTGGCATTTTAATTGAGATTTGAAGGAAGACAGGGAGGTCAGTAGTCAGATCAGAGGAGGGAGAAGGGGACATGGGGGACAGTCAGAGAAACATATTGTTTCCACCATTAAAATGTGAGCTCTTTGAAGTCAGGTACCATGTGTTTGCCTTCTATGTATCCTAGTCCTTAGTACATGGGGCCTGGTATATAGTAAGTAATTAATAAATGCTTGTTGACTGAATGACAAAATAAGATACCTACAGATTTCCCCCATTTAATATTCTTATAGAGAAAATGATGAAAAAGGAAAAAATAGTGCTGAAAATTCAAGATATCCTCACCCCTCTCCTTGGCTGTTAGAACCTTATGAAGGAAGACTGCAAGGTTATGAGATAGAGGAATCAGGTGGTTTAATGGGATGTTAGCCATCTGCTAGCTTTGTGACTTTGGCCACTTATTTCTACCCTCCAGATCTCGGGTATCAATTGTATCTTATGCAACCTTGTATTGACTTCAAGGGCTGGCACATCAGTGAATAATGTGAAATTAGTGTATTTTGGCTGTGACTCTCTCTCATTCTTTCTCTTCCCTGCACCCCTCCAGTATTGTACAGTACAGTTGTTCTATTAGCCTAATCCATCTCCTGACTTCAGAAATTTCATTTTATGTCATTTTATTTTTGTCAAATTTCACGTAAAGACAATTTTTAACATTTTTTTTTTGAGGAAATTGGGGTTAAGTGACTTGCCCAGGTCATACAGTACTAAGTGCCTGAGGCTAAATTTGAACTTAGGTCCTCCTAAATCCAGGTCTGATGCTCTATATACTGTGCAACCTGGTCTCAATTTTTTTACAAGCCTTTATTCAACAATTGTTTAAAGAAAATTTGAGCTACTTTTTCTCCCTCCCTCCCTTCCTCCTTTCTCCTTTTTTTCTAAGATGGTAAGCAATTGATATAGGTCCAATCATGTCACACATATTTCCTTATTAGTTATATTGTAGAAGAAGAAACAGACCAAAAGAAAAAAAACATGAAAAAAATAGTGAAAATAAACTGCTTTGATCTGTATTGACTCCATCAGTTCTTTCCTCTGGCTGTAGTTACCAATTTTCACCATAAATCCTTTGGAATTAGCTTGGATTATTGTATTGCTAAGAAGATTTTCATTCACAGATAATCATCGCACAATAATGCTGATACTGTGGACAATGTTCTGAACTTCAAGCATTTTCACTGGTTTTCCATGCCTGGAATTCTATTTTTCATCTTTGCCTCTTGACTTCCCTGCTTCCTTCAAATTTCAGCTAAAGTCCTAATTTCATAAATTCTTTCCTGGATCCTCCTTAATCTTAGTACCTTCTTTCCAAGATTATCTTCATTTTATCCTGTATCTATCATTTGCACATAATTTGTATGTTTTGTTCCTTAATAGATTGTGAGGAAGGACTGGCCTTTTATTTTCCTTTTCTTTATATCTTCAGGACCTAGGACAGCGCTTAGCACATAATAGGTGCTTAATAAAGATTTGTTGATTTGACTGGAGTGCAAAGTGGAGAATTGAGATCCTTCCCCAGACAGAGTTGTCTTTTAGATCTGGAAGGGACTTCAGATAATAACTAGTCTAACCCTTTCATTTTTACAGATGGTAAAATTGAGATCTGTAGAAATAAATTGCACATAGCAAATTAGCCGGAGTTTGAAACCAAGCCCCAGCTTCCTTTCCACTGTTCTATTCTACTTCTCATACATTGCCTGCCATCTCACTTTCCTGGAACAACCTCCCTCTTTCTTCCTATAACTCAACAGTACCAGAATCAGTTCTAAGATGAATTATGAATAAGGGAGTATTACTTTTTTGTCAAGCTCTCATTTCTTTTCTTTTCTTTTTTTTTTTTTTTGAGCCTCTCTACTCCATTTTCAAGGTCTTTTCACCCAGACTCAGGGCCCTTATATTATTCCCTGACTATCCAGTGATACCTGTGATAACACATGTTCCAAAATATCAAAATGGATTTGTCGAAGTTTTTTTCCCTCATTCTTATCAGGGCCTTGATAAGTTCTAGGTCATATTGGGTGTAAAAGGGATTTAATCAGATTAAATAGTCAACCCAAACTGTATTCTAGGCTATGCTGAGAAGTGTGACTTCTTCCTGGGATGATAAACTTCCAGCTAGTCCTTTCTCTTCTTTCCTACATCATTCTCTTTCAAGGAGACAACAAAGCACTCTCTAGCCTATTGTCTTGAGGACACTCCAAAGTTCTTTACTATAAAGCTACAATGATGAATAAGAATCCTCAAAAGGATTTGTCAACTCCTTGATATGTCTCTGTTCATCCTGTGGAACTCTTATTAAAGTTTCATAAATTTACCACAGAGGGTCTTCCTTGGTTTCTCCTGATTTTGAGAAACTGCTGATTGAAACACCCAGATTGCCTATAATATTGACATAGGGCTTTAAGATTTCTGAAGTGGATAGGTTATTTTCATGTTGTCTCCCCTGATCCCTTTAGAATATATAATCCTTGAGGACAGGGACTAGTTTTGCTTTCCTCTATATTTCCAGTGCTTAACACACTGGTATACAGAAGGCACTTAATAAATACTTGACTTTTATTATCCCCATTTTACAGCTAAGGAAATTGAGATTGGGAAAACTTAAGGGACTTGTCAGATAGAAAGTTTCTGATGAAGGATTCAAGTTTAGATATTCCAGATTCTAAGTACAGTACTAAGCATCCTATGCTACCCAGTCTTTCAGAATCTCTTAATTTTGAAACCAACCCAACCTGTATTTTTCATACATTTCTTTGATAATTCTTTCCTCACCTTCTGTTTCTTTTTTCTTCACTGGCAATAGACTGTAGCCTGCTTACTCCACTAAGAACAGTTCTATAGAGACTGTATCATTTCAGGACTTTCAGTCATACAGTATTGGAAGAATATTGATAAGGTGTACTTAAAAAAAGAGATAAAATTTTTTTAAGTCTCTACAAGCATAAAGTAGTTCAAGGGGCTATTCAAGGGACTGACCCTACTCTGATCAGCATGGGAACTTTGACTAATTCTATTTCTGATTTGCAACAGTTCACCCCAACTTGGGCAGTACTCTTTAGCCTTCTCCACTCTCTACTCCAAAGGGTTTACCATTGTAATGCCAAACCCACTGCAGCTCAGCTTCCAGTTCAAGAGATCTAATGGCCTTTGACTACTGGTGGTAGGGACTATAGTTGTGTACTACCATGCCTGGCATGGCCAGTTCTTTTTTTTAAAAGCTCTTTATTGAGATTTACTGGAAGTAAAAGCCATTGCCTGGCAATCATAATACAAAGAATACGTTCAGAGTTCCTCTTGATTATACTTAGGAAATGTTAGAGATTAATAGAATCCTAAGAATCCCAGTGTTAGAAAGGACCTCCAGTTCATCTGTTCTAATCTGGACCTGAATAGGAATCCTCTCTCCAATTCAAAGCTTCTGGCTGAAGAATTGCAATAATGGGAACTCCGCTATTTCTTTCTTTCTTTTTTTAGTTTTTTTTTGCAGGGCAAATGGGGTTAAGTGGCTTGCACAAGGCCACACAGCTAGGTAATTATTAAATGTCTGAGGTTGCATTTGAACTCAGGTACTCCTGACTCCAGGGCTGGTGCTCTATCCACTGTGCCACCTAGCCACCCTGAACCTCACTATTTCTTGAGCCCATCCATTCTATTTTGGGACAATTCCAATAATTGGAAATTTTTCTTTTACATTCAGCTAAAATCTGCCTCTCTATGACTTGTACCAATGTTTCAGTCTTGTACTGCATGTCTAAGAGGGACTAGTCCATTCCTTCCAAAAGGCAAACCTTCAAATATTTAAAGACAGCTACCTTGTCCCCAACTAAGATTTCTTTTCACCAGGCTAAACCTCCATCATTCCTGCTTATTTATGGCAGTTCTCCACTCTTCTCAGTATTCAGCTTCTCTACAATGACTTTCCTTACAATGTGGTATACAGATCTGAAGACAAGAAGTTCTGACTAGAGCAAAATAATGCATGACAGAACAGTTACTTCCCTAATATAGATAAAAAGCTGTTTCTTGAAGTGATAGCCCAAGATGACTTGGTTTTGGAATTCTTTGATCAGTAAGTAACCTGCCCTCCACTGAGAAATGGTAACTTACTGAAATTTTGAAGCAATGAGGACAGGGAAGCAAATAGCTTTTATTCTGGTCTATCATTATATTTGTCAAAAAGTAGTTTTTGATGCTGTCATCAAAGTACCTATGAGCACTTTGCTATCACTACTTGAAGAATATATCAATTTTAAGGAGAAAAGGCTAGTGTAATCCATACAGATCTGGGTAGAAGGGTCCCTCTCTGTCTCTCTGTCTCTCTCTCTTTCTTTCTTTCTTTCTTTCTTTCTTTCTTTCTCTCTCTCTCTCTATATATATATGTGTGTGTGTGCATATAGATATACATATATATGCATATGAAATTGGAAATATGATGTTAATATGGAAATTTGGGAAAAAATTAAAGTATATAAATTTATTTTCTTAGGTTTTTTTTTTTAGGTTTTTGCAAGTCAAATGGGGTTAAGTGGCTTGCCCAAGGCCACACAGCTAGGTAATTATTAAGTGTCTGTGATCAGATTTGAACCCAGGTACTCCTGACTCCAAGGCCAGTGCTTTATCCATTACGCCACCTAGCCACCCCTTTCTTAGTTTTTTAAATAGGCATTTTAGTCATAATAGAAGTATAGCCTTGAGGTTAGAATCCATTGATTCAGATCCTAGTTCTGATATTTTTAATTAACCAATCAACAGGCATTTTTTTTTTTGTTTTTGCAAGGCAAATGGGGTTAAGTGGCTTGCCCAAGGCCACACAGCTAGGTAATTATTAAGTGTCTGAGACTGGATTTGAACCCAGGTGCTCCTGACTCCAGGGCTGGTGCTTTATCTACTGCACCACCTAGCCGCCCCAACAGGCATTTAATAATATGTGTCAGATGTCTGCTATAAATTCTAGATACAAAGCCAAAAGTGAATCAGCCCCCAACCTCAATGATATATATATATATATATATGTATATGTATATATGTATATAATATTTATATAACTAAGTATATACCTAATATATATGCAATATGCATAATTCTATTCATGTAATATGTGATATGTATATAATTATAGGTATGTAAATAATATGTATATGAATATGTATATACCTACCACATTGAAAATGAATACAGAGTAATTTTGAGGGGAGAGGAGAGGGGAAGAGTTATCTGGAAGTTTTGACTTTATGTGGAAGTTGGTCCTTAAGCCTAATCTTTTTGTTTTGTTTTTTGCAAGGCAGTAGAGTTAAGTGACTTGTCCAAGGTCACATAACTATATAATTATTAAATGTCTGAGGTCAGGTCTTCCTGACTCCAGGGCCAGTGCTCTATCCACTGTACCACCTAGCTGCCCTCCTTAAGCCTAATATTGAAGAAAGCCAGGGGTTTCAAGAATCAGAGGTGAGGAGTGCATTTCAGACATGGTTAATAGCCAGTACAAGAACTTGGAGATAGAGAATTGAATGTGTTATATGAGAAAAATTAATTATGATCATAGGCAAATCATGCCCCCTTTCTAAATTTCAGTTTCTTCATCAGCAAAATGAGGATAACAATACTCATACACTCTAGGTTACATAAATGTGAATTACTTTCAGTTTGTGTTTCTAAATTTACTTTGTTTGCTTAGAAGCATGAAAATGTGTCCTGTATCTCCTCGCTCATAAAAGGATTGTGTTTGGTAGGCACATTTTAAATTATAGTTGATTTAGGCAATAATTACAAATGGAGTAATTGAATTTCCTTTCCAAGTTTTTCTTTTTCTTTTTGCTGCAAATGGAACATCAAGCTGTTGGACCTTTAGGGAATTCTGGCAGCTCTTATTTTGGGATGGTTTGTGAGCAGGCAAAAAACACTCCTTTCCCCCACCTCCCATAAAAAAAGCTTGAAAGAAAAAAACCCAAACCATGACTGTTATCATCAGATAAAATGATAAAAAGGAAGCTTCTAGGGACTACTTTCATTTACTGTTCATGTGTCACATGGGGATAAAGGAATTCTACCTGGTTGCTGGTAGGGGACTGGCATAGGTGATACCCTGAAGCCCCTACAGCCTTAAGATCTATGATCTGATTGTATTTTTGTGTTTAGTGCACTCTTTAATGTCAAGCAGATAAAGTGATCATTACTGGATAAAGTTGAAAATTAAAAGGAATGCCCAAATTGATGACCTGTATAGGCCATGAGAAACTTTCTATAAACTATAATCTTTAGAAAGTCTTTGGCCTTGTCCTTAATTCTTTCCATCCAGAGCTTTGTGAGCCAGCAGTGTAATAAACACCTTGCTCCCAAATTTAGAGGATCAACCAGGAACTATTTCCGAAGATCTGTATTTTCAGTCTTTTGAGACATATTTCAGAGGAAAGCAATATGACATCAACAACTAGTAATTTAAGATTTGCAAAGCACTTTATAAATATTTCATTTGATCCTCAGAACAACACTGCAAAGTAGGTATTATTATTGTCCAATTTAATAGATGAGGAAACTGAGGCAGACAGAGGTTAAGTGATTTGCCCAGGATCTCATAGCTAGTAAGCATCTTAGACTGAGCTTGAACTCAGGTCTTCCAGGCTCCCTGAGTTTAGCACTATCCATGGGAAACCTTGCTGTCAACCAAACACAGTTAGACTAAAAATCAATAAGAGAGATCTTATAAGCAAAGAATCCTTTACTTTTGTTTGTGCACAGAAATCTGCCTTATGTTGACATTAAAGAGTTATGTTGTATAATTTGACTTCAGTGAATACCGATGTCTTTTTTCTTTTAAAAATAGTTTATTATTTTAACTTTTTCAGTTAACGGGCATTAAAAATGATCTATCGGGGCGGCTAGGTGGCCCAGTGTATAGAGCACCGGCCCTGGAGTCAGGAGTACCTGAGTTCAAATCTGGTCTCAGACACTTAATAATTACCTAGCTATGTGGCCTTGGGCAAGTCACAACCCCATTTGCCTTGCAAAAAAAAACCACCTAAAAAAACCCAATCCATCCTACTACTTTTTCCTCTACTATTGAGTAAATTTTTTAAAAAAGCAACAAACTTGAAAAATAAAAACTTTCAATAGTTAGTTACATAGTCACCAAAACCCAATTCTCATACAAGTCATATCCAAAAATGTATGCCTTTTTTTTGTATTTTAAATTCATCATCTCTCTGTCAGGAGGTGAGTACAGTGTTCATCTTCATTTTTTAAAATATGAGAATGTTTATATTTTTTCAAATTACATGTAAAAACAAATTTTAACTTTCATTTAAATTTGTTTAAAGTTTAAAATGTCTCTTTTTCTCCCTTCCTGAGACAGATTATACCTGTGATTTCATGTAAAACATATTTCCATATTAGCCATTTTGCAAAAGAAAACAGACTCTCCCTCCAAAAAACCCCCAAGAAAAATAGTTTAAAAAGCCCCCAACTATTCTTTGATTTATATTCAGTCTCCATCAATTCTTTCTCTGGAGGTGGATAGCATTTTTCATCTTAAGTCCTGTGGAATTGTCTTTGGAGTACTGTATTGCTGAGAATACGCAAGTCATTCATAGTTGATCACCATACAATATTGCTGTTTTTGTGTACAGTACTCTTCTGATTCTGTTCACCTCACTTTGCACCAGTTTGAGTGAGTCTTTCCAGGTTTTTCTGAGAGAATTCTGCTCATTTTCATTCTTATGGACTCCTAGTTTATCATTAAATTGTTTAGAATTCTAAAGTGTTCATGACTTTAAAGTTATTTTCCTTTGGAATGTTATCCTTGTCTAAATCATTCTAGGCTCATTTCTCTCTGTTTCAATTCATGGAGTTTTTCCCACTCTCTGAAATTATCCATTTCATCATTTCTTATTGCACAATAACATTCCATTACATTCATATACCACAAATTGTTTAGCCATTCCTATTAGGAGTACAGCACCTTAGTTTTCCAATTTTTGGCCAACATGAAAGGAATAGTTATATAATATACATACACACATACACACACTCCCATAAAGATAGATAATTTGTGCCCTTTTCCTCTCACTTCAATTTCTTTGGGGTATAAGCCAAGTAGTGGTATAGCTGGGTCAAAAGGTGTTTATAGTTCAGTGACTTTATGGATATAGTTTCAAGTTGCTTTCCAGAATGACTGGACCAATTCACAGCTTCACCAAAAGTGGATGGATATCTATTTTCCCACAATTCCATCAATATTTGGCAGTTTCCTCCCTTGTCACCTTTGCCAGGTTGATAAGTATGAAGTAAAACCTCAAAATTGCTTTAATTTGTAATTCTTTAATTATTAGTGAGTTAGAGCATTTTTTTCATATGATTGATAGCATGGATTTCTTTCTTGGAAAACTGTTAATATCCTAGCATCATTTATGTATTGGGAGTGGCTCTTATGAATCAGTTACATATATATTTTGGAAGTGATACTTTATTCAAAGATATTTGTTACATAGGGGTTTTTACCCCCCCATTACCTTTTATGTTTGAATTTTTGCTATATTAAATTTATCCAAAAAATTTTTAAGTTTTACATAATTAAAATTGTCCATTTTCTCTTTTGTGATCTTCCCTAGCATTTGTGTAATCATGAACTTTTCTTCTTTCCATTGATGCAAAAGGCAATTTCTTCCTTGCTTTATAATGTAACCCTTTATATCAAGACAATGTATTCATTTGTAGCTTATCTTTGCATATGATATCCCTACTGTATAGTTTTGAGATCTCATAACAATGCCTGAGATTTTTATATAGTTTTATATACATCAACTCCTTAGGCCAATTTTGTAAGTCCACAGGTTTCCTTAAATAAGGTTTCCTTAAACTACTTAAGTGTAAGCATCATAGTTCTAACCCAGGGGTCTCTTGACTCTCAGTCCCATACATTTTCTACCATAATACCATACTGCCTCTCAAACATTTTGGGGCAAATAAAGGTTGAATATCAAAATAAGACATTTTTATTATAAACATTAATCATCAGTATAAAAATATGTTAAAGTATACAACTTGTTCAGGAGGAAAGTTATTTTAAAGCACACAATTTGTTCAGGAGAAAAACAATTAGAAAAAGGCCAAAAGTTAAAAAACCAACCTCATGGCAACCTATTTGTTTCTTTGAAAAGTCTTATATATATATATATATATATATAAAATATGTATAATATATATATATATATATATGTATATATATATATATATATATATACCAATCAACAAACTTTTTGGCAATAACAATGACAACAATAACAATAATTAGCACTTATATAGTTTTAAGATTTTTTTTTTTTAGATTTTTTAAGGCAATGGGGCTAAGTGGCTTGCCCAAGGCCACATGGTTAGGTAATTAGTGTCTGAAGTTGGATTTGAACCCAGGTACTCCTGACTCCAAGGCCAGTGCTCTGCCCCCAAGTTTTAAAATTTTCAAGGAACTTTACATATTTTGTCTCATTTTATTCTCATAGGCATTGAGTTCAAATCTGGAGCAAAATATGATGAAATAGCCTCTGCCCTCAAGCAATTTACATGACTTACATACACATATATGTGTGTAAATTCACCAGTGTATGCATTTATATACACATCCATGTGTGTATATGCACATTCACCCATGTCTGTATGTGTATATGTCCACACAAATTATATGCAAAACAAATACAAGGTAATTTTGGGGGTAAGGCTTTGGTGGGGAAGACTTTCTGTAGAAGGTGGAATTTAAACTGAGTTTTGAAGGAAACCAAGCATCCCAAGCATAATAATGCTTTTAGCAATCTATGTTCTCCTGAGTCAACCTACTTCTCTATTACTGCTGGTTGAATCTTCCCAGGTGTCCCAATGTCACCCATCTTCATGACTCAGAGCTCAGCAGTGAATTTTATTCTCCCTCTCTTTTTCTTTCATCATATACTGAGCATTATACTTTGGCTGGGGGGGGGTGGAACAAGGAAGATGGCTGGGGATTCCATCTCACACAACCCTAGATTGGCACCTCAGACCCAAAATTTCTTTAGGTTTCAGCTAACTAATCTCTCCTTATCCCATTGCTCCTAACTCAGGTCTCAGCAGTGAATCCTTTTCTTCTTTCTCCCTCATATATTGAGCATTAGACTTAGCTGGAGGCAGCAGGGAAGATGGCTGGGGATCCCATCTCACAAAATCCTAGAAGGGCACCTTAGCCTAAATTCTCTTTAAGTTTCAGGTAACTAATCTCTCCTTATCCCATTGAGACCTACTCAGTTTCCATTTACATTCTCTCTCTCTTTTACTCTTTGCCTCCAGGTGGGAGGCCTGAATACTTTTATCTGTTGCTCAGTTGCATTCAAGTGGCCTCCCCAGGTCCAGAACCTTAAACCCATTTGCAATTAACAAAACAAGTAAAGTCATTCAGTTTAGGTACACAAAAGGAACTCAGCTTAAACCACCCTAATATTCAAGAAAGAACTTTCTTTCCCTACTCCACTCCAATTCACTGGACCCTTGGTGGGGGGGGGATTTAGGGAGGAATTTCAAACATGATAGCCCTTAGGGGGAATTCATGTATGTAGGTGTGCATTTCTTTTGGGAGGAGCATGGATAGGGAAGTACTGGAGTTAGCCATTCATTTTTAGGGACACCTGGCCCCATCCAAAGACTTTGGTGATGGTAGTGGGTGACCTTGCGTAAAGGGGAACAAAGGAATTTTAGGGGTACTGATGCTGCTTAACATCATTGTACACAATGTGGGATGGGGGTAGCAAGATAAGTGGGTCCTTTGGTGAATTCAAATCAGTCAAATTACCAATAATATTTGTTATGTGGTGTATGATTGTCAATATTTTCCCTTCCATCTTTTCTGTACTTATCTTGTATGTACCTATTTCTTTACAAGTTATCTTCCCCTTTGGAATGTGAAATGTTTGAGGGAAAAATTACTTTTGCCCCTTTTTTGTATCAACAGTTTTTAGTAAAGAGCTTGGCCCTTATCAAGGACTTAATTAGTGCTTATTAACTTGACTTAACTTGGAAAATGGGATTGGATTGTTTAGTAAGAGGGAGAGATAACAGATGGGGAAGACAGTGTTGCCTAGGTATCCACAGAATTAAAAAAAACAAACAAAGAAGACTTCTAATACCTTGGATAGATCTCCTATATCAGAACATTGGCAAGGATAAGAATCACTTGGAGTTAAGAGTTGGAAGGTCATGTAGTTGACTTTATATGAGAAAAGAATTCAACAAGTGTTATAATTCATGTTACAGTCTAAGTTCCATCAATGGGGAACTCAAAGGAGCTCATTCCCCTTTTGACAGTTGAAATTGTTAGAAAGTTTTGCCTTTTATTGAATCCTTTTTGACTTCCATCCATTACTCCTCCTTCTATACTCTGGTACCAAGAACAAGTCTTAAGTTCTCTCACATGGAAGTGAAGGTACAGATGGATTAAAACATTACCAAAATTTTTTTTGAGTATGTCTCTTTCTACTTATACTGGACAAATCACTTAACATCTTCTCAGATTCCTGACCTGTAGAAGTGTGGGAAGAGCTGACCTCTGAAGCCCTTTCTAGCTCTAAATGATCCAAGTGATCCCCTTTCAATGAGATCCCACAGTCATTCAAGTAATAATTGATTACTCTAGATAAGAGCTTTGCTTCCACCATAGTGTTTATTTTGCATTTAATAAGTGCTCAATAAATATTTGTTAAATGAGAGAATAAATAACCAGGAGAGGAGTTATTCTAGGAAAGGTGGAATTCAATTAAATGAACATTATTTATAAAGGACTTGCTATGTACAAAGCACAATGATAGCTGTTGGGAATGGGACAGAGATAGGAGTTGGGGCCTGTGATTTTATTAGTGTGGAATACTCCCAGAAGAAACTTCCTATATGGTGCAGGACAGAACCTTATCTGCAAATCAAAATCCTTGACAGTTGTCCAAGAGAACTGAGAGGGAAGTCACTTGCCCAAAGTCCTACAAACCAGCATGTGTGTCAAATATCAAACTTGAACTCAAGATTGTTCCTGCTTTGAGAACTACCCACTATTCTCTACACCATAATGCTACAGATTAAAAATATCTTAAAGGAGTATATCATTTAAGAGATTGACAGGAACAAAAGAGTCCAAATAAGTTGGTTGATGTTTTGTAATCATTGTTAAACTTTTCTTTATTTTAGAGAAAAAATTGCTTTTGCCCTCATAATACCCATTTTTGAGATAATCTTTTTATTCTATTTGATTTTAAAGTAGATTTTTATCACCATCTTTTAATTTTACATAATCTAGATTTTCTTCTGTATTTTTCCACTCTCCCAACCCAGAGAGCTATTTCTTATAACATTTTTTTGATAAAAAAGGTTGAAGAGAATAAAAAATTTAGCAAAACCAATTTATTCATTGAAAAAACTTGATTTTATATGCTTTATTCTCAATTTATGGAATAGTCTCCTAATCTCTGCAAAGGCTAGGAGTGGGATGCCTTTCATATCTGTTTTTGTGGGCCAGGCTTGCTCCTTATAGTTTCCTAACTTCATTTTTGACTCTTTTGTGGTGGTTGTAAACTCAGTTTACAATACTGAGCTTATTGATTCTCATTTTTTTTTATTGTCCTGGCTGTACTTAGTTTCACTTTGTATCAGTTCATTTGAGTCTTTTCATGTTTCTCAGAAATCTTTATATTCATTGTTTCTTTTTTCTTCTTTTTATGCTTTTGGCAAAACATCTTTATTTTTCCCAATTACACATAAAGGTAGTTTTTAACAATCATTTTTTTTACATTTTTCTTCCTCTCTCTCTTTTCCCTCCCTTCTCCCCTGACAGAAAGCAATGTAATATAGACTCTACATTGATAACCATGCTAAACATAGATACATATTAATTATTTTGTGAAAAAAATCACAACCAAACAGATGAAAAAAATTAAAGAGAAAAATGACAATTTATAAGGCAACTCTTTTTTAAAAATTGAAGATAGTAAACTTTGGTTCACATTTAAACTCTATAGTTCCTTCTCTGGAAAGGGATGGTATTCTCCATCACAAGTCTTTTAGTATTACTTTTGATTATTGTACTACAGAAAAAATCAAGTCCATCATGGATGATCATCCCCCCATATTCCTGTTAGTATGTATAATGTTCTGGTTCTGCTTTCTTCATTCAATATCAGTTTATGCAAGTCTTTCCAGGCTATTCTGAAGTCCCATCCCTCATGATTTCTTATAGAACAATAGTTTTCTATCACATTCATATACCATAATATGATGCAGCTAGGTGGTATAGTGGATAGAACACTGGCCTTGGAGTCAGAAGGAAGAGAGTTTGAATCTGACCTTAGACACTTGACTCTTACTAGCTGTGTGAACTTGGATAAACCACCTAACCCTGATTGCCTCATATCCAGGGCCATCTCTGGTTGTCCTCATTCTTATCTGATCTTTGGCCAGAGGTGAACCTGGAAGTGAAAATGAGTTTAGTGACTTAGCACAGCACCCCCTCACTCAAATCCAGTTCACATGCTTGTCATGGCATCACCTTCCTGATGGTGTAGTCTTCAAAAATGAAGGACCACAATTTATACAGCCATTCTCCAATTGATGGGAATTCCTTCAATCTCTAATTCTTTGCCACTATGAAAAGAGTTTTTATAAATATTTTGTACATGTGGATTTTGTACCCTTTTGTACCCTTACAGTCCAGGAATATTCAATTACATTTATGTACCATAATTTGTTCAGTTATTCCCTAATTCCTGGGCACATTCTCTGTTTCCTGTTCTTTACTACAACAAAAAAGTGCTGCTATAAATATTTTAGTGTATATTGCACCTAACTTTTTGTTGGTGGCCTCCTTGGCCACTGGCCTAAAATCCACTTTATTCCATATGTAGGCATAGACAACAGGGCTGTGGCTAAGTATTATTGATGGGCATAGCTCTTACATCTACATTGTTTTCAGGAATACAAGTATTTTCCTTACAACAACCTTGGAATGTAGTTAGGGCAACTATTGTTATGTACTTTATAAATGGATAGATAAATGAAAGAGTGAATGAATGAAGAAAAATTGATTTAATGTTTACTCTGTATTAAAGACTATGCTAAGTACTGGAGTCATGAATACAAAATTGGTACAGTATCTGCTATTAAGCAGTTTACAATCCAACTAGGGGATGGCACACAAAGGATGTCCCAGAAGTCTTAGCTTTAATGGCTCAAAATGACACTGAGACTTTTGGAATATACTTCTTATAGGAAGAGTAACCTGAGAAATGAGTGTCTGTGGAGCCCCAGAGTCAGTGAGCTGATAGGGCAATCACTTTATCTTCCCTTAACAGAGCAATGGTAATAATGATTTGATTACATGTAGAAAGAAGATGGGTGCATATGAGGTAATAACCTTTGAGTTCATCTCTTCCTCTTAACTTCCTTCAAGTTGCATCTAAAGTCCCACCTTGTGCAAGAAGTCTTTCCCAGTCATCTTTAATCTTAATGCTCTTCCTGAGATTACCTCCCCTCTCCCCATTTTTTTTTGAATATGTCTTATCCAGATGTCCTGATCCATATCTGACCACTGGACCCAGATGGCTTCAGAAAAGAAAGTGAGGCTGTTGAATTTGCCCAGTCCCTCTCTCACTTAAATCTACCTCGTTTGCTTTTCATGGTATCACTCCCTAATGTCATAGTCTTCTTTGAGAATGAAGGACAAACAACAACTTCAACTTGTTTAAACATAGTTCTTTGTATGCTGTCCCCATTAGACTGTGGCTTCCTTAATAGCAGAGACTGATCTTCGCTTTGCTTTGCTAATACCTGGTTACTAAATACATAGTACATGGTTCTTGTTAAATGTTAGTAGACTGCTGGACTGCCTGGCAAGGCAGGTGGCAAGATGGCCAGGGTGGTTGGCTGGTTGCAGTTGAAGAAACTGAGAAGCAGAGACATGTGCAGGGACATGCATATAAGATTCAAACCACAGTCTCCTGACTTCTCCTCCATTCTAATGACCATGGGAAGGAAGGAAGGAATCTTTAACCTTCTGCTCCTGCCTTTCAGCCTGAACAATAACTAGGAGGAGCCCTAAAGCAACACCCCAACCAGAAATTCAATGTAATTCATCTTGAGAAACATTTAAGTATCTTTCTTTGTTATATATGTGGCATTAGGAGCTAGGGACACTAATATGATTTAGTAGTATCACTGCTCTTTGAAGATAGGGATATTTCACATTTATATTTGTGTCACCTGGAGTAGTGTGTAGAGCATGGTAGGTATTTAAAAATAATAAAATAATAATAAAAAATTAAAAATTAAAAAATAACACCTTCCTACCCTCAAAGAACTTACAGTATAATAGCAGGATAAGAAATAGATTCAATTATCTGGAATAGAAGTTAAAAGCTGGACTTTTAATCTGGAAGACTTGAGTTCCAATCCTTCCTCAGACACTTACTTCCTGGGTAAAACACTTGCCTCTCATATTCAGTTTCCCCATCTGTCAGATGAGAATAAAAGTCACACTTAACTCAGAGTTGTTAAGGTCATATGAGATAATGTGTATAAAGGTCTTTGTAATATTAAACTGTATGTTGTTAGCTATTATAATTTCATTAGTGTCAGGAAATTTTGGTGAGTAAAAATTCCATTGCAGATTTAATTAATAGACAGTGAGGTGGCACTAGAGATAGAGCACCAACTCTGGAGTCAGGAGGACTGAATTCAAATGTGGTTTCACTTACCAACTGTGTGACCTTGGGGAAATAATTTAACTCCATTTGCCTCAATTTACTCCTCTGTAAAATGAGCTGGAGAAGGAAATGGCAAACCACTCTGGTATCTTTGGCAAGAGAACCCCCAATTTTTTTATTCATTCAATTAAAAATTTTTTCGATATTTTATTTTTCCAGTTACATGTTATAAAAGTTTTTCAACATTCATCCACTTGCATATATATGTTACCCATTTTTCTACCACCCTCCCTTCCTACCCTCTCCCCTCAATGGTGAACAGTCTGGTAAATGTCGTGCATGTACTTTGTATTTAAAATGTTTATTTTTTGTTCATTTTGTGAATGAGGAATTAGGACTAAGAGAAAAGAAAGAAAACATGGGATAGGAAGGAAAAATATTAGAGAAGTTTTTTTAAAAAGTGCAGATAATATCCATTCAGATTGTGTGTGTGTGTGTGTGTGTGTACGTGAGTGTGTGTGTGTGTTTTCCTCTAGATGTGGATGGTGTCATAATAGGTCTCCCAGGGTTATCCTAGATCTCTTAGCTGCTGAGAGAAGTTGCATCCATCATAGTTGATCAATGATGCTGTTGTAAATGTGTACAATGTTCTCTTGGTTCTGCTTCCTTCACTCAGCATCAGTTCATGTAATTCTTTCTTTGCTTCTCTAAAATTTGACAATTCATGGTTTCTAATAGAACAAAAGTATTCCATATTATTTATATATCATAATTTGTTCAGCCATTCCCTAATTGATGGGCATCCCCTCAATTTACATTTCTTTGCTGTTACAAAAAGAGGAGCTATAAATATTTTTGAACATGTGAGACTTTTCCCATTTTTAAAAAAATTTTTTTGGATATAGGTCTAGTATTGGTACTGTTGAGTCTAAGGGTATGATCAGTAATAAAACTTTGAGGATAATTCCACATTGCTCTCTGGAATGATTGAATTAGTTCGCAACTCCACCAACAGCATAATAATGTCCCAATCTTTCTACATCCTCCCCGGCATCATTCATTTCCCCTTTTTGTCATCCTAGCCAATCTGATAGTTGTGAGGTGGTACCTCATAATTGTTTAAATTTTGATTTCTTTAATCAAGAATGATCTGGTAGGGGCGGCTAGGTGGCATAGTGGATAAAACACCTAGTGGATAAAACACCGGCCTTGGAGTCAGGAGTACCTGGGTTCAAATCTGGTCTCAGACATTTAATAATTACCTAGCTGTGTGGCCTTGGGCAAGCCACTTAACCCTATTTGCCTTGCAAAAAAAAAACCTAAAAAAAAGAATGATCTGGAGTATTTTTTAATATGATTATATATAGGTTTAATTTCTTTGTTTGAAAATTGCCTGTTCATATCCTTTAACAATTTATCAATTGAAGAATGACTTGTAACCTTATAAATTTGATTCAATTGTCTATATACTTCAGAAATGAGACCCTATCAGAATCCCTAGCTGTGAAAATTGTTTCCCAGCTTTCTGTTTTCTTTTTTTCCTTCTAATCTTGGCTGCATTAGTTTTATTAGTTTTTAATTTAACATAATCAAAAATCATTCATTTTGCAGTTTAGAATGTATTCTATTTCTTGTTTGATCATAAATTTCTCCTCTTTCCATAGATCTAACAGAATATTTCTTGATCTATGGTATTGCCCTTTATGTCTAAATTCTGAACCCATTTTGATCATATTTTGGTATAGGGTGTTAAATGTGGGTCTATGCCTAGTTTTTGCCATTACTATTTTTCCACTTTTCCCCAGGAAGTTTTGTTGAATAGTGAGTTCTCATCCCAGAAGCTAATGTCTTTGGGTTTGTCAAACTGTAGATTACGATAGTCATTTACTACTGTTGCTTTTGTATCTATTCCTATACACTGGTCCATTACTCTATTTCCTAACTAGTGCCAAGAAGTTTTGATGACTGCTGCTTTAGAGTATAGTTTTAGATCTGGTATAGCTAGACCATCTTCCTTTGCATTTTTTTTCATCAATTTCCAATATATTCTCGACCTTTTGTTGCTCCAGATGAATTTTGTTGCTATTTTCTTCTAGCTCTGTAAAATAGATTTTTGGTATTTGATTGATATGACATTGAATAAGTAATTTAATTTGGGTAGAATTGCCATTTTTATTTTATTAGCTCAGCTTAATCATGAGCAATTGATATTTTCCCAATTGGTTAGATCTTATTTTATTTGTATGAAAAGTATTTTGTAATTTTGTGCATACTTTTTTTTTTTTTGGTTTGTCCTGGCAGGTAAATTGCCAAGTATTTTATGTACAATTACTTTAAATGGAATTTATCTTTCTATCTCTTGCCCTTGGACTTTGCTGTTCATATATATAGAAATGTTGATGGTTTATGTGAGTTTGTTTTATAGCCTGTTATTTTGCTATAGCTGTTGTTTAAGTAGTTTTTTAGTTGATTTCCTAGGGTTCTTTAAGTATACCATCATACCATCTGCAAAGAGTGAAAGTTTTGCTTTCTCATTGCCATTTCTAATTCCTTCAATTTCTTTTTCTTGTCTTATTGCTACTACTAGCATTTCTAATACCCTATTGAATAGTAGTGGTGATAAAGGGGCAACCTTGTTTCATTCCTGATCTTAATGGAAATGTTCCTAGTTTATCCCTGTTACACATAATGTTTGCTGATGGTTTTAGATAGATACTGCTTTTTTGTTTTAAGGAAAACTCCATTTATTCCTATACTCTCTAGTGTATTTAATAGGAATGGATGTTGTATTTTGTCAAAGACATTTTCACCATTTATTGAGATAATCATATGATTTTTATTGATTTTGTTATTCAATTTGGTTGAGTGTTACATAATCTTCTCTCCCTTTACACCCTTCCTTCCCATCCCTTTCCCCTCAGTAGCGAACATTCAGGTGAATATTGTCCATACACATTTGTATTTAACATGTTTACAGATTAGTCATCTTCAGTATGAGGAATTAGGATTAAGGGGAAAAAAGAAAACCATTAGATAGGAAAGAAATAAATAAGAAAATTTTTTTATAAAGTAAATGTAGTGTTCATTCAGATTCTATATGGTTTTTGGTTTTGTTTTGTTTTTCTTCCTCTGGATGGGGATAGCGTTGTCCTGTAGCCCATTCCTAGGATTGTCCTGGATCTCTGAACTGCTGAGAGAAGCTGCATCCATCAAGGTTGATCAACTCACAATGTTGTTGTTAATTTGTATTTTGTTCTCTTGGTTCTGCTCAGTATTATTTCTTGTAATTCGTTCCATGCTTCTCTAGAGACTTACCATTCATGCTTTCTTATAGAATAATAGTATTTCATAATATTCACATACCACAAGTTGTTCAGTCATTCCCCAATTGATGGATATGCCCTCAATTTCCAATTCTTTGCCACTGCTAAAATTTTATTTAAGATTTTTGCATCAAGGTTTATTAGCAAGATTGGTATATAACTTTATTTGTCTGTTTTGACTCTTTTTGGTTTAGGTATAAGCACCATATTGATATAAAAGGAATTTGGCAGGACTCCTATTTTAAAAATTAGTTTTTGTAGAATTAGAATTTATTGTTCCTTAAATATTTGATAGAATTCACTTGTAAATCTATCTGGACCTGGAGACATTTTTTTAGGGAGTTTATTGATAGTGTCTTCAATTTCTTTTCCTGAAATGGGGTTATTTATGTATTTTATTTTGTCTTCTGTTAATCTGGGTAGTTTATATTTTTGTAAAGATTCATCCCTTTCAATAAAGTTGTCAAATTTGTTGGTGTACAGTTAGGCAAAATAGCTTTGAATTATCTAATTTCCTTCTTATTGGTTGTGAGTTTACCCTTTTCATTTTTGATAACAGTAATTTCTTTTTTTAATCAGATCAACCAAAGATTTATCTATTTTATTGATTCTTTCATAAAACCAATTCTTAGTTTTGTTTATTAGATCAATGATTTTTCTTTCTTTCAATTTTATTAATCCCTCTTATTTTTCAGAATTTCTAATTTGGTATTTAATTGCACATCTTTAATTTGTTCTTTTTCTAGCTTTTTTAGTTGCATGTACAATTCATTGATCTCTTCTTTCTCTGTTTTATTCACTTAAGTATTTAGAGATATACAATTTCCCCTAAGAATTGCTTTGTCTACATCTCATAAATTTTGGTATGATGTCTCATAGCTGACATTTTATTGGATGAAATGATTGATTATGTCTGTGATTTCTTGTTTGAGCCACTCATTCTTTAAAATTTGGTTATTTAATTTCCAATTAATTTTTGTTTTATCCTTCCATGGCCCTTTATTAATGTATTTTTTTTATTGCATCATGATCTGAAAAGCTTGCATTTATTACTTCTGCCATTCTGCATTTGATTGTAAGGTTTTTATGTTAGTATATGGTCAATTTTTTATAGGTGCCATGTACTGCAGAGAAAGACATATATAGTTTTTTCCTATCCCCATTCATTTTTCTCCATGGGGGTCAATCATATCTAAGTTTTCTAAGATTTTATTCACCTTCTTAACTTCCTTCTTGCATATTTTGTGGCTAGGTTTAGTTAATTCTAAGAGAGGGAAAGTGAGGTTCCACCACTATTATAGGTTTGCTATCTTTGTCTTCTTGTAATTCATTCAGCTTCTCTTCTAAGAATTTGGATGCCAAACCATACACACACACACACACACACACACACACACACACACACACACACATACCACACATACACACACACACACACATATATAAAATATCTATGTATATATACACACACATATATATTTGCATATAAGTTTAATAATGATATAACTTCATTGCACTTAGTGCCTTTTAAGAAGATGTAGTTTAGGGGGCAGCACTGGCCCAGAGTCAGGAGGAGCCTGAGTTAAAATCCTGCCTCAGACACTTAATAATTACCTAGTTGTGTGACCTTGGGCAAGTCACTCAAACCCCATTGCCTTAAATAAAAATTTTAAAAAAGATGTAGTTTCCTTCTTTATCCCTTTGAAGGAGATCTATTTTTGTTTATGCTTTGTCTAGGATCAGAATTACTATCCCTGATTTTTTAAAAATTTCTGCTGAAGCATAATATATTTTGCTCCATCCTTTTACCCTTACCCTGTGTGTATCTCTCTGTTTCAAATGTGTTTCTTGTAAACAACATATTGAAAGATTCTGGTTTTTAATCCCTTCTGCTTTCTGCTTCTGTTTTGTGGGAGAGCTCATCCCATTTACATTTATAGTTAAGATTACTAATTCTGGGGGCAGTTAGATGTTCCAGTGAACAGAGCACTGGCCCTGGAGTCAGGAGTACCTGAGTTCAAATCTGGCCTCAGACATTTAATAATTACTTAGCTGTGTGACCTTGGGCAAGTCACTTAACCCCATTGCCTTGCAAAAAGAAAAAAAAGAAAAAAGATGACTAATTCTGTATTTCCTTTCATGCTGTCTTTCCCCATTTTTACCCTTTTCTTTCCTTTCTTCTTATTTCTCCTCACCAATGTTTTGCTCCCTTTCCCTTTTGACTTTTCTTTTAAATTTTAACTTTAACTTTACATTCACTTTTACCTTTTCCTTCCTATCTGTCCCTTCTTTCCCTTTGACTGATTGTTTGATAAGCAGCATTACTTCATAGTCACTATGTATACTCCTCACTTCTGTCCCATTTGAAATACTCTTTTAAAGAATCATAAATCACACCAATTTGTAATTGATTTATACCACTCTGCCCCCCTTTTCTCCTTGGACACACAATCCCCATGACCAAAGTATCATGCAAAGTCAAATCATTTTACGAACTCTTTATATCTTCACCTGCCAAGTATACTTTCTCCAATTGTAGTCAAAGTATCAAAGCAAAATCACTTCATGATCTTTTCATGTCCAGTTCCTCTAAGTACACTCTCTCCCTCTGTCCCTTTAAATCTTCAATCATAGTTCTATAACCCGTGTTAACTAAAGTATGGATTAAGACAAGATTATTTCTTAATCTATGTCTGATTCTTTTAAGTATGCTCTCCCCTTCTGTCCCAATTGTACTAAAACCCTCCTAAAGTAAAGTTATCTAGTAAAATAAGATCACTTCATTATGTATAGAATTTCTATGTACTCTCCCTCCCTCTGCCTAAGTACTCTGGGCTACCACCCTCATAATCAACATTGCTTCATGTCTCTTTTATACCCATATCCTTTAAGTACAATCCCTTCAACCATATTCAACCTTTTAACAATCCTAAGAGAAATACAGTTCTCAATAGTTACAAGTATTATCTTCCCTTGTAGGAATATATATTGTTGAATATTCTTGATTAGTGCTTTCCTTCCCTTTTCATTTATTTTTTTATGTATCTCTTGAGTTTTGTATTTAAAGATCAAATATTTTATTTAGTTATGGTCTTTTTATCAGAAAATTTTGGAAGTCCTCTATTTCATTGAAAATACATCTTTTCCCTAACAGAATATGCTGAATTCTATAGGGTAGTTAATTCTTGGTTGTAGTTCAATCCTTTGTTCTCGGAAATATATTCCCAGCCTTCTGATCCTTTAATATTGAAGGTAAATCCTGTGAAATTCTGATTGTATTTCCTTTGTATTTAAATTATGTTTTGGTTACTTAAAGTATTTTCTTCTTAAGTTGAGAATTCTGGAATTTGACTATGATTGTCCTTGGAGTTTTTATCCTTGGATCTCCTTTTGGAGGTGTTCTGTCTATTCTTTCAAGGACTATTTTGTCTTTTGATCTAGTTTATTAGGACAATTTTCCATGATAATTTCCTGAAAGATATTTTCCAGGCCTCTTTTATTTTTTGATCTAGGCTTTCAGGTAGACCAATAATTTGTAAATTATTGCTTCTAGATCTATTTTCCAGGTCATTTATTTTTCCTAAAAGGTACTTTACATTTTCTTCAATTTTTTTCAACCTTTTGATTTTTTTTGTTGGAATCTTGGTGTTTCATAGAGTCATTAGTTTCCACTTGTCCAATTTTATTTTTTTAGGGTTAGTTTCCACTTGTCCAATTCTATTTTTTTAGGGTTTTATTTTTTTAGTTAGTTTGTGTGCTTCCTTTTCCAGTTGAAGGGTTTTATTTTTTGATGAGCTACATTTTTTTTAAGTTGGTAATTTTTACTTTTAAAGGAATTTATTTCTTTGATCAATTTTTCATAACTCTTTTTGCATGGTTCTCATTTCTTTTTTCAATTTTTCTTCTTTCTTTCTTCTTTGGTTTTTAAAATCTTTTTTAAGTCCTTCCATGAGGTTTTGGATTTGAGTTCGATTCATATATTTGTTTGAGATTTCCCATGTAGGTAATTTGTCACTGCTTTTTTATTCTGAGATGATATTTTTAATCATCTCTATCTGCATAGTAGCTTTCTATGGCCAGCACTCTTTTTTGGGAGGAGGGCTCATTTTTATAGTTGAACTCTGCTCCAGGGGTATAGATAGTATAATCCCACAATTTTTGTGCTGGGGCTGGGCTCTGTCCCTGGCTTATCACTTGCCAAGGTGTTACCATGCTATCCAGTCCTGTCTGTTGTCCCAGTGTTCCCAGGGCTCAGGCTTTGTCTGGGGTTGGAAGCTTCCCTGCTGGCTTGCTGAGCTGGGATGCTGTCCAGCTGTTGGGACCTAGGCTGTGCTGTGGTTAGAAGCCCCTTGTTGGTTTTCTCACTCTCCCATCTAGTTGGGCTCTACTTCCCCCTTTCCCCTGAAGAGGCAGACTTTCACTGAAGATCTTCCACAATGTCTTAAGCTGAGAACTTGTACCCTTTTTTGGTGGGATCTGTAGCTTTAATATCTGTGTAGAGGCTTCATTTAACATTGTGTATGGAAAAGCTCCAGAAGCATTCTAGCTTCACTCCATGATCTTCACCCCAAATGATTTTGAAGACTCAGACATGACTATGATTGAACAGCAACTGCATCTTAATAGTCAATGCTGAGTACCAAATGACAAGGTATATGTCAGTCAGAACTTGAATCCAGTGCTTCCAGATTTTCATGGAGGCAGAAAAATGGATTCATTCATTGTTAGAAATCATAGGTACTTAGTATTGCAGAAACTTGGATTAGACCAACATCTCACACCCTATACCAAGGTAAGATCAAAATGAGTGCAGGATTTAGACATAAAAGACAATATTATAAGCAAACTAGGAGATCAAGGAATAGTTTACCTGTCAGATCTATGGAAAGGGAAGTAGTTTATGACCAAGGAAGAGATGGAAAACATCATTAAAAACAAACTGGATAATTTTTGATAATGTTAAATTATTTTTTGTACATTTTAAAATTTGGTTCAATGGGGTTAAGTGACTTGCCCAAGGTCACACAGCTAGGCAATTGTTAAGTGTCTGAGGCCAGATTTGTCCTCAGGTCCTCCTGATTACAGGACATGTGCTTTATCCACTTACACCACCTAACTGCCCCACAACTAGTATTTCTGTCAAAGGACTCATCACTAAAATATATGGAGAACTGAGTGAAATTTATAAAAAAAACCAAGCCATTCCCCAATTGACAAATGATCAAAGGATATGCAAAGGCAATTTACAATTGAGGAAATCAAAGTGATCCATAGTCATATGAAAAATTGTTCTAAATCATTACTGATTAGAGTAACACAAATAGAGTAACACAAAGCATCTCTGAGCACCTCACACCTCTCAGATTGGGCAATATGGCCAGAAAGGACAATGATCAATGTGGAAGGGCTGTGGGAAATCTGGGACACTAATACATTGTTGGTGGAGCTGTGAACGCATCCAACCTTTCTGGAGAGCAATTTGGAATTATACCCAAAGGGCAATAAAAATGTGTATACCCTTTGATCTAGCAAATACCACTACTGGGTCTATACCCTGAAGAGATCATGAAAAAGGGTAAAAATATCACTTGTACAAAAATATTTATGGCAGCTCAGTTTGTAGTAGCAAAGAATTGGAAATCAAGTGACTGTTCATCATCTGGGGAATGGATGAACAAATTGTGGTATATGTACATTATGGATCACTATTGTTCTATTAGAAACCAGAAGGATAGGAATTCAGAGGAGCCTGGAAAGACTTACATGAACTGATGCTGAGAGAGATGAGCAGAACCAGAACACTGTACACCCTAACAACAACACAGGGGTGGTGATCTTAATGGACTTAACCATTCCATTAGTGCAATAAACAGGGACACTTTTAAAGTATCTGCAATGGAGAATACCTTCTGTATCCAGAGAAAGAACTGTGAAGTTTAAACAAAGACCAAAGACTATTGCCTTCAATTTTTTTAAAAAAAAGTTGTCCATGTACTACATAATTTTGCTATCTGTAATATTTTATTTTTTCCTCAAGGATATGGTTTTCTCTCAACACATTCAATTTTGATTAATGTATAGCATGGAAACAATGTAAAGATTATCAGACTTGCTTTCTGTAGGGGGGAAAGGGGAAGGGAAGGGAGGTGGGGGAAAATGTGTAAAATTCAAAATCTTACCAAAAAATTGTAGGCAGAAACTACTATTGTAAATAATTGCAAAACAAATAAAATAATTATATAAAAAAGAAATCACAGCTACAAAAAGCAAAGAAATCACAGGCTTTAGGGAGAGGGTGAATCTTGAAGGGAGAGAAATTTTTCAACACGTAGAGATGTGGAAAGAATCTCTTCCAGACTTAGAAACAATAGCCTGCACATATCCCCTAAGATGGGAGAATAGTGGAAAAAAATGATGAATGGTTTCTAGCTTACTTTAGCCAAAAGACAAGTGCTGGAAAGGTAATTGAGTGAAATAAAGTTGTAGGTGAGGTTGGACTACAGCCTGCTTCAGGCAGCATTGCCAAGAAGTGACCAATGCCATATGTTTCAGTAGTCCCATGTGGGTAAGTCATATTACCGAAGACATACAACTCAGGCCAATACTTAGTGTTGGAGAATGGCTTCCTTTCAGTGCAGATGTTTGAAAATTGTATTTTTGGAGAGAACTCAACCTGTGTCATAAACATTTTGGATGTCAATGAAAGGTTGTGCTGTAACTGGCCAGATCTGAGCACAGTGTATGAAGAGGATGCTCATCTCTGCTCTCCTTGCCTATCTTGGTCATACTACTGAACTCCATTACTGCTCCTCCTCTCCAACTTATCTTGTTCAGGAGCTATGTGTCCCTTTTCTTTTCAGGAAGGGAAGTATGGTGGAATAAAAGCAAGTCACTTGGAGACAGAAGATCAGTGTTCTAGTTCTGGCTCTGGCACTTAACTTACTGTGTGACTGTGGACAAGTCACTTAGCCTCAGCCTTAATTTCCTTATCAGATTAATTGTGATCATAGCAGTTGAGTTACCAACCTCTCAGGATGCTTTCAAAAATTCAATTTCTTTCTTTTTTTTTTTTGGTCAACCCATATGTGTTTTTAAATTTAAATTATCTATTTCCTAAATTTATTGATTTTAACATTCATTTAAAAATTCAAGTTCCAGATTCTCTCCCCCTCCACTTATTAAAAAAGCAAGCTATATTATATCAATTATACATGCAAGACATATCCCCATATTAACAATGTTGCAAAAAAACCAAGAAAAATAAAGGAAGTGAAAAAAAGTATGTTTCAGTCTGCGCTCAGAGTTTGTTAGTTCTCTTTCTGGAGTCAGATAACATTTTTTCTTCTTGAGTCCTTCAGAATTGCTTTGGATCCTATCTTTCACAGTTGATCATCCTTACAATATTGCTGCTATTATGGACAATGTTTTCTTAGTTCTGCACTTCATTTTGCATCAGTTCATGTATATCTTTCCAGGTTTTATTGAAAGCATCTTTCTTATCATTTCCTATACCAAATAATATTCCATCACATCCAATCATATCCCACAATTTGTTCACCTATTTCCCAAATGATAGGCATCCCCTTGCTTTTCAGTTCTTTGCCACCATAAAAAAGAGTTGCTATAAAAATCTTGTGCTTAAGCTCCTTTTCTCTTTCCTTAGATATCTTTTAGATACAGACTTATTAGTAGTATTTCTGGGTCACAAGGAGGTATGCACAGTATTATTACCATTTGGGCATAATTGCAAATTGTTCAGAGCGGTTGGATCAGTTTACAACTCCACTCTTGGTGCATTATTGTTCCAATGTTTCCACCTCCCCTCCAGTTTTTGTCATTTCCCTTTTCTGAACAAATTTCAAAGATGTGAGATGATACTTCAGAGTTTTTTAAATTTGCAATTTCTCTGATCAATAGTGCTTTATAGCATTTTTCATGACTTGATATTGCCTTCTTAATTCTGAAAATTGTATTTTTATATTTTATAAATTTCACTAATTTTGGTTATTGATTTTTATAAATTTTTCTCAGTTCTTTATACATTTGAGAAATTAGGACTTATAAGAGAAACTTGCTATAAAATTCCCTCCTAACTCCCTCCTCCACCCCAATTTCCTGCTTTTCTTCTAATTTTGACTACTTTTTCAGTGTGACACTTTTTCATTTCATATAATCATAGTTATTCATTTTATTTCTCATGATCTTCTCTCTTTTCTTGTTTAGTCATAATTTTTTCCTTTATCCATGCATCTGACAGGTAAAATTTTCCATACTCACCCAATTTGCTTATGATATTACTCTTTATTTCTAAATCATCACCCATTTTGTCCTTATCTTGATAGATAATGTGAGTTTTGCTCTCTATTTAGTTTCTGTCAAACTGCTCTCCTTTCTTCCTGCAATTTTTGTTTAAATTGTAAGTTCTTTCCCTCAAAACTTGGATCTTTGGATTTATCAAATACTAGATTACTATGGTCGTTTACTAACATATATTGGACACCTAATCTATTCCATTGAGCTACTGCTTTATTTGTTGGCCTGTAACAGATTGTTCTGATGATGACTATTTTGTTATATAGTTTGAAACCTGAAACAACTAAGACTACTATTCTTCACATTTTTAAAAAATTTCTTTGATATTCTTTAACTTTTCTACTTCCACATGAATTTTACTATATTTTTAATAGCTTTACAGAACAATTCTTTGGTAGTTTGATCAGTGTAGAACTAAATAAGAAAATTAACTTAGATAGAATTGTCATTTTTACTTCATTGGCTTACCCATGAACAATTATTATTTATCCAATCATTTTCATTTGTCTTCATTTGTGTGTAAGTGTTTTTAGTTTGTATAGTCCCTGGGTTTGCCTTGGCAGGTAGACTCCTAAATATTTTATATTGTCTGTAGGTATTTTAAATAAAATTTCTCTTCCTGGGAGGTTTTGCTGGTAATATGTAGAAATGCTGATGATTTATGTGGATTTATTTGTCAAAGTTGTTAATTGTTTCAACTGATTTTTTTAATTGATTCTCTAGGATTCTCTAAATGTATCATCTTATCATCTGCAAAGAGTCATAGTTTTGTTTCCTGACTGTTGATTTTATTCCTTCAATTTCTTTTTCTTGCCTTATTGCTATAGGTAGCATTTTTAGTAAAATATTGAATAACAGTGGTGATAATGGACATAATTGCTTCACCCTTGGTCTTGTGGGAAGGCTTCTTGTTTTTATCCCCATTATCGATAATGCTTGCTCTTGATTAAGAATATCTTAACAATTTAAAAAAGGCTCCATTTATTCCTCTGCTTTCTAGTATTTTTAATAGGAACAAGTGTTGTATTTTATTAAAACCTTTTTCTGTATCTACTGATATAATTATATGATTTTTGTTGTTTTTGCTAATGACATGGTCAATTATGTTTATGACTTTCCTAATGTTGAACTGATCCTATATTACTGATATAAATCTGAACGGATCATAGCATATGCTCTTTATGAAATATTGTTGTATTGCTAGTATTTTATTTAAAAAATTTTGCATGCATAGTCATTAGGGAAATTGGTCTATACTTTTTTTTTCTGTTCATGCTCTCTTTGTTAAGTTATCAAAATTATATTTGCGTCATAAAAGGATTTAAGTAGGACTCATATTTTTTTTCTAAATAGCTTATAAAGTTTTGGGATTATTTTGTTCCTGAAATGTTTGGTAGAATTTGCTTGAAAATCCATGAAGACCCAATTTCTAAGGATAAATTTGTAACTGGTAAATGTCTTTAATAATATACGCTTTCATTATTCTCCTAACATGCAGTCTACCCTTGAACCCAAGAGGAGACTTTTAATTTTTGTTACTTATTCCCTGGATAATCTTGAGTTGTCAATCAATCATTTATTAAACACCAGTAAGTGTTGGAAATAAAAAGACAATAATGAAGCAGTCTCTTGCCTTTCTGGAATTTTCATTCTAATGATGGAAACAAAATATGCATATAGGGATAAACTATATTAGAAAGACAGTCAGTTCTGCAAGTCTTAGAAACTCTGATGAACATAACCAACTATGATTACAGAGATTCATGATGAAACATGCTACCCACTTTTTGATAGAGAAGTGATGAATTGGAGGTTGAGCTACACATGAATACACACATGTACACAGTGCAATACACAGATATCTCTGCACATATACATATATAAATATACTCATATATATACATGCACTTTTTTTACACGATGTGGGAATTTGTTATTTTGTTTTGCTTGATTGTACATGTTTGTAACAAGGGATTTTATTTTTCTTTCTCAAAGAGGGGTAGAGGGAATAGAGATTAGGGGTATCTTCATTAAAAATTAATTGTGCAATTAAAAAATACATTCACACACAAAACACATATAAAGCAAGTACAAGGTAATCTTGGAAGCAGCTAGAGGGAACAGGAAAGATTTCATGGCAAGAAACTTAATATCTCTGAACCTCAACCTCTTCTTATGGAAAATTAGGGGATAGGACTAGATTAGATAACCTCTGAGATCCTTTAGCTCTCTGATCCTGTTTGCTATAGTGAAGAGGGTAGTAAACTGTGGGTGGACCATTCCTGGGGGGGGGGGGTCTTTGGGGTTATCTTAAAGGATCTTCTGCAGCTTAGACAGATCAATTGTCTCTCAAAAATGTGTTTTCATTTTTCAAATGTATAGATTCTGTTTTGATTACTAAAAGGCAAGTTCATTTAAAAACATTACTGAAAACAGCAGCTTTTTGCCATTATAAATTTTTCTAGCCTACAACTAATTAAATAGTACAGCTATTCTAATTGTAGGGGTCTGAGAAAAAAAAATTTTTTTGAAGTTAAAAGGAATTCTTAAACTTAAAAATGTTAGAGCACACTTGTGTAGTGGAAATAGCATTGATTTTAGAGTCTGAAGAGCTGGATTTAGATCCAAGTTTTAGTATTTACTTCCTATATAACCAGGGCAAAGCACTTAACCTTCTTCCTCACTGATGTCAAAGGTCCCTCCCTACTCTAAATCTATGAGCCTAGGATTTATAAAATAAAGGAGTTAGACCAAATGATCTCATAGGTTCTTCTATTTCTAAATTCTGTAAACTAAATATTGAGTCACTGAATGTTAGATCTAGAAGAAGAGGAGAAAACCCTCTTCTTTCTGGTTTGTTTCTTTAAATTTAGTCAGGGGAGAGAGGTGAATGTATAATGATAGAGCTAATAGTCATAAAATAGTCATAAAAATAGTCATAAAATAGTCATAAAATACTCATAAGTGGATGAGAGAGTGAAGAGGATTTACTCAAACCCTCCAAACCCCTGCAGAAAGTACCATCTTCCTGAAGACAAATGCTGTTTTATTTGGAGATAGAATTTTTTGTACCACTGGAACTTGTCCAATCTCTCTTTATGAAACTTTTCCTAACCTAAAGTGATGGTATCCCATTGGGTTTATTGACTCCGTTCTCCAGGAGAAAACTTGCCCATCAACCATCAGACAATCTCATATATATTGATAGCACAGAAGGAAAAAGGAGTACCTCACCCTTCCAGTAGACCAGAGTTGATCTATAATATGGAATGAAATTCTATTACAGTAACATAGTAGAGCTGAGGGTTAGAGATCTCCTCCCACTATCATTTGGGAAATACTATCATTTTGAGTTGCCTCAGTTTATCTCCCTGTCACAAAAGGGACCAGTTTCTTGTGGGGTGAGGGGAAATAATTTGCTCTCTACTCCATAAGTTCTATTAACAAATTGAACTGAAGATGATTGATTTTTCCAATTGATTTCACACTGAGAATAATGTTTTGGGACTCAAGAAGGAGTCTGTAAAAGCCAAGTAAGGGCTGGGGGCTGGGAGGTGAGCTGCTCTGCCCCTACTGCTTCTAATAGCTTTAGGGCCAGCCAGGGAACTGCCCTGTTTATCACACACCTCCCCTCTTTACTCTTTCCTCCCAACTTGTCTTAAAAGCTCCTTTGAAGTGAACAACTACTTTTAAGTGCAATCAACCCAAGATAACCCCAAGCCCTCTGACCCTGGACCCAGGAATTTCTTATCCCTGACCCCCTCTCAACTAAGGCAAATCTGATTGAATTGGATTCTCTGGAAGTGAAGCTGACCAACACTCATGAGGCAGCCGGGGTGCTTTCAGTACAAAGATGGAGATATTTCCCAGGACAATCAGTCCCGAAGGAGAAAGAAACAAGTTCCCAAAAGGAATAATTAGAGAAACATTAAAAACACAATCTGGTCCAACACTCCCACTTAGGAAGAGGAAGAGGATTGGGGGTTGGGAAGGATTAGATTAGTAGAATCACTAGTCATCAGGCAGAGATTTCCCAATACCATAGTGAATCTCGGGTGGGAGAGGCAGGAAGGAAAAGGTCCATTTCACTGGAGGACAGAGTGAAGGGTCAGCAATGGTTTGGAAATCCCCAATGATTTGGAATCTCTGCATCCTGGAGAACAGGTGTCAGAGGGCTCCGCAAGAGTATTCCTCATTTTAAGTCTTTTTATTAATCAAGGACTTGGGCATAAATTTATATTTCTTAGGTTTTGGGAACCTGAAACCTTGGGATACTGTAGAATCTTTAGGTTTACAATTGAAAGGAACTTTAGAAATAATCCAGACCAACCCTATCATGTGACATCTGAAAACTGAGGTCCAGAGTGGTTCACCCAAGGTCAACCAGTCAGTACATGGCAGAGTCTCCATTAGACTCTAATCAATCAAAAATATTTTAAAGTGCCTAGGATGTGACAGGTAACTTAGCTGCCATTTTGATGACAAACTCCAAACTTTTTCCACTTTATAGTGACTCATTCAGGGCCACCAGGACAATCTGCCCTTCTGAGTCTCCAGTCTATTGATGAGTTCTTATAAGGAGAGCTGTGATGAATCGGTTTTAGACACAAATAGGATATGAAAACTAATCTGACTGATGTATTTGCATTCCCCTTGACCAGCATCAAAAAAGCCTGAAGTTTAAGCAGACCTAGGTTCAAATCCTACCTTTGATATTTACTAGTGTACAACATTGTGGGATGATCAATGATGGGCTTGACTTCTCTCAGAATAGTGATCAAGGACAATTCTTAAAGACTTGATAGAAAATACCATCCAAATCCAGAGAAAAAAATTGTGGAGTGTGAACACAGACCAAAGTATACTATTTCCACTTTTTAAAACTTGTTTTATGTTTTTTCTCATTTTTTCCCCTTTAGTTCTGATTCTTCTTTCCCAAAATGACTAATATGGAAATATATTAAAGATGATTGTTCATGTATAACCTATATCATATTATTCATTGTCATGGACAGGAGGGAAGTAGAAAAATGTATAACTCAAAAACTTGCAAAAAAAGATGAATGTTAAAAATGATCTTGGCATATGATTGGAAAAAATAAATAAAATAACTTTAAAGAAAAAAATCAGGTCTTCCAGGAAAAAAAAAAACTTACTAGTTAAATTTATCTCTAATATTTACAATCATACTCAAGTTACATAGAGTGGGGTGAATGAGTCTGGATCTCATTTTCTTCATCACTCAAATGAGAATAAAGACAACTGTTATATCTATGTCAAATTTGTCTCAAGTGAGATAATATGTATAAAACATCTTGCACAATTTAAGTCACTGTATACACAATGTATAGGCTAACCATACATATCACTAGACCTTTTCAGAGATAATATCCTTTGTCAGATCATGTACTCTTATTTAGGGATCAGAGAAATATAGTCACTATAATAATACATCTAGAGAATGGGATTGTGTTGCCTCTTAGAGATCTATAAAAAAACATGTGCTACTAAGGGGAATCATTTGAATGCTGAATTTTCCAAAAGGGGTGTCCAGGCATTGGGAATGATAATAAGGAGAAAATGGTATAAACAAGGTGGTCTTAGTCATGTACTTCCTTCTGGCCTTCTCAGGATAGAGAACAGTCATGCCAAGCAATCTTTTAATAATGTGTTATTGAGGAGCTTATTGACCTCCACAGGATCAGGTTTGCTGCTCTAGGTACTTGAGTTTTGAATGTGGCCTTGGAAGTCTACCCCCTTGAACTCTACATCATAGGTTGTATCATAGATCTTGGCATTTCCCTTGCCCTCACCCTAGCTCTAGGTAGCCTTGACCTCTATCTACCTCCAACTGAGAGGATCCAAGTCTTTAAAATTAATGATGTCCTGATATCTTTCCTCCTGTCCCCCATTAGAATATAAGTTCCATGTGACCAAGGGCTGTGCCAGATCTGTTTCTAGTTTCTCAGTATTTAGTTTTAGCACAGGTTTTGAATGCTATAGATCTTTAATAATCCCTAAGGATCATACATAGACAGAGGGTATGGGTGTGATTTGAATATGATGGGATAATTATCTAAAAAAATTAAATTAAGGGGTAAGAAAGGAATGTACTAGGAGGAGGAGGGGAAAAGGGGAGATAAAATGGGTTAAATTATCTGACAAAAAGAGGCATCAAAGAGCTTTTATAGTGGAGGGGATCACACGTGAACCTTACTCTCATTGGAAATGACAGGGAATAACATATACACTCCATTGGGTATAGAAATCTATTTTATCATACAGGAAAATAGGGGAGAAGGGCATGAGTGAAGGAGGGGAGTTGAGAGAAAGAAGAGCAAATTGGGGGAGGTAAAAGTCAGAAAGAAAACATTTTGGTGAAAGCAGAGAGAAAGTAGGGTAAACAGGAGGAAAATAGGATAGAGAAAAAAACAGCATAATTGTGAACAATGTTTTTTTTTACAGAAAGTTTCTCTGATAGATCTCATTTCTCAAATACATAGAGAAATGAATTGAATTTGTAGAAATAAGAACCATTCCTCATTCGATAAATCATCAAAGGATATGAATAGGAAGCTTTTAATTGAAGTAATCAAAGTTATTTTTAGTTAAATAAGAAAATTATCTTCTAGATCACTACAGACTACCGAAATACAAATTATAACAATTCTGAGCTGCCACCCCTAACCTTTTTGATTAGCTAATAGGACAGAAAAAGAAAATGACAAATGTTGGAGAGGAAGTGGAAAAATTGAGACACTTTTGTTGAAGTTGTATACTGATTCAACCTTTCTGCAGAACAATTTGGAACTATGCCCAGAGCTATAAAAATCTACACGCCCTTTGACCAAGCAATACCATTACTAAGTATGAATCCCAAAAAGATAAAAAAATAAAATATGTTTTAAAATATTTATAGCAATTTCAGTGGTGGCAAAGAATTGGAAATTGAGGGGATGTCCACCATTTGAGAATTGGCAGAAGAAATTGTTTCATATGACTGTGATAGATACTATTGTATTAAAGTGTAATAACTGTAATAAGCAGGGTGTTCTTAGAAAAACCTGGAAAGAATAATCCCTAAAGATCTGGCAGGCAGAAATCATAGAACATTCTATGCAATGATGCAAAAGGCAAAAGAAAGAGGACTACTTAATGAGAACTTGGGTGTGCAGGCACATCCCAACTTCCCACACCATCACTGAGGCAAAGTTCCTTATTCTTCCATCTCTCCAGGTTCCCTTTTTTGCGATTTCTCATCCATTTGCCCCTTAAGTTTTGTCCATTTTAAATAGCTCTCATTTGCTGAAGGGTGTTCAACTATGAGTTTTAGGGGACAGGATTATAGAGTGATTGGCCATTGCTTACATTCCTCTAAGGATGTCTCTAAATGCAGTCAATCAATCGATGTGGATTTATTCAGCAATGCCAGCTGCTGGCATTAGGGAGACAAAACCAAAAATGAAATATTTCATGCTCTCAAAAAGCTTGCCTTCTATTTGAGAAGAGGATGCTGTGTTTGCAGTCATAGTTTTGGGGTTTAAATCTCTGTCTTGCCTCTTTCTACCCATATGAGTTTGGTAAGTCAATCTCTTGATCTCAGTTTCTTCATCTGGGTTGAACTAACTGGACTCTAAGATCCATTTGAGTTTTAAATCTGTGACCTTATCACTTATGCAGGTCCTTGATTTCTGAGGTTTGGAAAACTGGCCTGGGAGAAAGGTTACAGGGGAGCAGTGACAGATCTGGGCTCATGGAAGCTATTTCCAAATTCTGCATTCACCTACCTCTCCAGCTAGCTGGCATCTGTAGCAAGTGGTCCCTAGTCATATGAAATCAGTTTGCATTTTTTGTTTCTCAAAGTTCCACTGGGAACCAAGAGCCCTAGGCTGTGTAAAATGAAACCTGTGTCATAGAAATAGCATTTTAGGTTTGACAGAGGCCTTGGGGCAAAAGCTTAGTGCTGTTATTTTACAGCTTATTTCTGAAAGCCCTTCCAGTTCTAAACCTATGATCACAGGAAATAGAGAAGTGTAATGAGAAATAATAATAATAATAACAATGACTAGTATTTACACAACACTTATCATGTACTAAATACTATGCTGTGTTTTATGATTATTATCTCATTTGAACCTCATGATGATCCTGGGGTGGGAGGTAGGTCCTATTATTATTGCCATTTTACAAATGAGGAAACTGAAGCAAACAGACATTTCATGAAATGATTTGCCCAGGGTCACACTGTTAGTAAGTGAATAATACTGGATTTGAACACAACTCTTCCTGATTTTAAGCCCCAAACTCTGTTTACTGTACTACCAAACTCCTTCTAAGCTAAATGACTTTTCTACATAATTATATAGAGGCAGAGTTTGGAGTTCCTCCCATGTCTTCTGATTCCTAGTATAATGTTCTTTCATTAATTCATTGTGTGAGTGTGTGTGTGTGTGTGTGTGTGTGTGTGTGTGTGTGTGTGTGCTTTCTATTTTGTTAATTTCTTTTTTTAATTTAAAAGATTTCTGGGGGGCAGCTAGGTGGCGAAGTGGATAAAGCACCAGCCCTGGAGTCAGGAGTACCTGGGTTCAGATCCGGTCTTAGACACTTAATAATTACCTAGCCATGTGGCCTTGGGCAAGCCACTTAACCCCATTGCCTTGCAAAAAAAAAAGATTTCTATTTTAGCATTTAATTGGGTGGGGGAGGTTAATCTGTTGAACTATGGCTCTTTCCAAGACTCCATGGTGCAAGACTTTTCCTGTTAATTCTGTTATTATATATATATATATATATATATATATATGAAAAATGTGGATATTTTGGCTGCTTTCAAAGGGAACAACTTAAAGTAAGGGACTCTGGATAGGAAATCAAGACCCTGAATTTGCCTTCTTGAGCCTCTCTCTCTTTAGATGAGTTGGGGTAGTCTAGGAACCTTGAGGACTGAATGAATATCTCAGGACTGGTTAAATAAATCTTTATGTGTTGGAGTGGAGAGTATGTAGGTGTTTAAAAGAGGCAGAGGACCATCGATTTAGAGCTGTCAGGGACCTTGGAGGCCAGGGTGTCCAATGATTCATTTTATTCATGAGAAGACTGAGGACTGGAGAGGGAAACAGGGTGGTTCAGCTATTAAGTGTCGAGTTAACAGGAGTCAAATTCTGAATTTTCTGACTAGTTTCTGTAGTGCCACCTGGTGGCAACTCAGGGTAAGCTATATATGAATCAGTATGGTTGGGGAAGGGCAAAAGCTTTGTGAAAGGGAGGTAGGAGAAAGGGTTGGAATCTGGATATTAAGGAAAAGGAAGATTTATTGATTGTTTGACAAAAGGGGAAAGGAAGTTGATGGGAAAAGTTTAAAAAGGGGTGTCCTGATATAGATCAAACTGAGGACCCATCATTTGAATGGAGTATATGATGGTATCTCATTGGCCTTATCCATCAAAGTTTATCTCTGTCAGAAGAGGCTTTGAATGTGGTGTCAGCAGCTGGAAAATGAATTTTGAATTCTGTTGTCTGCACAATACCATACATCTCTAAATTCATGATGATTCTCTGACCTCAGTTTCAAATCCAGACTGCCTGTGTGACATAATAAGAATGAAAACTAGTGTTTATATAATTCTCATTTTACAGCTTCTATCTCATTTGATCATCACAACAATATTCTCAGGTAGGTGCTGTTATTACCTCATTTTACAGCAGAGAAAACTGAGTAAGATAGAGGTTAGGTGACTTACCCTAAGTTGCAAAACTAGTAAATGTTTGAGGTAGGATTTAAACTCAAGTCTTCCTGATTCAGTCATCAGTTCTACCATCTTTGCCTCAAGCCACTTAATCTTCTGGGATTTTGTTTCCTCATCAGCAAAATGAGGGTGCTGGACTAGTAGATCTCCAAGGTTCCTTTGTACTCTGAGGAACAGAATAGCTGAGTTTACATAAGACCCAAAAGACCAGGATCTGTGCCAGGTTCTCAGGTCTTTTGCTTGTCTATAGTAGGCACTTAATAGACTCTAAAGGGACTAGACAGGCCACAGAAATTTCTGGACAATGATAAAAAAGGAGAAAGAAAGTTAGTGAGAGCTTTGTTCAGTTGTTTCAGTCATGACTCCTCTTGACCCTGTTTTGAAGTTTTCTTGGCAAAGCTACTGGAGTGGTTTACCATTTCCTTCTCTGTAGCGAGACTAGGCTTATCCACACAGTGCAACTCTCCCAACCATGGGCAAGACAGAGTTACTTCACCATTCCATCTCTCCATGGTGCCCTTCCATGTACCTTTCACCACAAGAAGACTCTTGATTACAGAAACTCATGGAGATTCTCTGTCACCTAAGATGTGGAGGGCCATGATAAGGGTCTCTGGAGGAAAATTCCCATTCTGATGAAATCACTGACTTTTGTGAAACATTGAAAAATAACAGTGGTGTTATAACTCCTTTATTTCTGAGTGGGCTGAGTCTTTGTTCACTGTCTAGAGAAGAACTCCCCAAATTTCTAGGATAGATCCCTTAGGAAATGTTGTGTTATCCTAGCTTTGATTTCTGGGAAGGAAAACCTGATGACAAGGAGGGATCTTGGGGGAGTTACAAAGCGAGAAAAAAGTAAGTAACAAGTGGCTGGGGCTGAAGAGAAAAGGGAAACCTTATATCTTATCAGAGGATGAGTTGCTGCCATGAACATTATCTTTGGAGTCATCCCCCAGGTGCAGAGTTGTACCTCAATCAATCTGACCTTGGACATGAAATCTGGTCTGGGATAAACCTCAAGTCCTTTTTAGATTCTTCTCTTCCCAGAGATTTTTCAGTCAGGTATTAGGTTCACTTTGGCCCATACCTTAACTCCATATTCCCTTAAGATTCATAGATTCAGAGTATTTGACTTTTATTTACCCTCATGTATACTTGCTTTGTAGGTGCTCATGTAATTTGATGCCATAAGGACGTTATTTGTCCAGAGAAGAAGCAGTTGGACACAATAGACAATGTTCTTATTGTAAAGTCATTGTTTAACCTCCTTGTGCTTCAGTTTAAAGTGCTATATAAAATTCATTTATTAATAATAATTAAGATTAATCATAGGACTTGAGAATTTCTCCCCCTCATGACAACCTACAAAATACTCTTTATTAATCCATGATAGTAGATAAGATGTTGACTTATAATAACCAGGGGGACTTGACTTCAAATCCTACTTCAGACATTTTTTGGTTGTTTGTCCCTGGGTGATCCTCTTAATATCTTTTGGCCTCAGTTTCCCCATCTTCAAAATGAAAAATTGGACTTGATGGTCTAAGGCCCTTTTCACATCTAGTTGTTCCTATGGCCTTCCATTATAAGGCACATCTTTTTGGAGGGAAAGAGACATAGTTCTTATTTGTAAAATCTTTGAACACGTAGAGAATTTCCAGTGAAGAGTGTTTCTTTAACCAGTTAGTCACTGAGGACCAAATCATTTAATTCTGTATAGAAAGGCATTATAATTCAGTGTAATATGCTGCAGCAAGGGAAAAAGAAAGAAGGAAATTAGGAAATGGTAGTACTGAAGGGAAAGGAAGGATTCACAGCTCTAACAAGTTGTCTGTTCACCCTCCTAAGGAGGGGGTGCATTGCCACCTTCTGGAAACACTAGAGTATTGTTGATCTACTGTCTATATGGCTTTATCCATTGCCTATTCCACACCATCTCAGGTCCCTGTCTATAAGCTCAGTTGTGTGAGGGTGCTCCTGTTCCCTTTTACTTTATGAGTAGCCTCAGCTCCCTCCCTATGGTCAGAGGCAGGGAGGTGGGAAGGACCGGGCCAGGCCAGGCAGGGCAGGGCAGGAAACATTCTGCAGACCCCTAAAAATAGTCTGGGAGGCAACCAGGAAGCAGAAAAATCTGATCCCAAATGGGAAATGCCATCAGAATGACAAAGAAGGCCAAGGCCAGAGCTGGGGGCAGCCAGAACCTTTAGAGCAACCAGTGTTACCTTCTTAATTATAGAAATACCCCAAGGGAAGGAATCACAAAGGCAGCCTTCAGACTGAGTCCTGTTATTGTCTATGACGCTGGGCCAGACCCTGAGCTGATTAAAGCAAGGACTCAATCTCTGAAAGAAAAGGGGGAATACACTTACTAATAGGGTTGGATGGGAAGATTGGGTTAACTCAAATTATACCAGTCCATGAAATTGAGGAATTTTACATTGGGAACCATCAATATATGTTATGGAAGTGAAAAATAAAGCAGTAGTGTAGTCAGGGGCAATTGGTTTGGTTACCCTATGGCAGGTACTGGCAGTGATGGTGACTGTGGTCATGCAGAGTATGCCAGCTCCTTCTCTTAGGAGGAGGGGAAATATATATCTATAAATTTTAGAATCATTTCTATTTAGGATCATAAGATCATCTGGTCTATTCCCCTCATTTTATAGATGAGAGAACTGAGCCCCAGTTTAAATAACTTGTCCAGTATCACACAGATAGTTAGCATCAGAGACAGGGTCTTGAGTTATTGTTCTTTCCACTAGTACCATCATCGAACCAAATTATTTCTAAGGTTCTATCTCTATATGTGCCTATGATTCCCTACTCTAAAGGATTAAGGCATCACTTTCAGAGGGAGCATCCTAGGTACTTAGGTCAGAGGAGAAGAGGGATTTTACTATATACAATCATTACCTCTGTCTTCCTTGTGGGCAGGTAAAATAAAGATCCATGGCAGTCTTTCTTTCTTTCTTTCTTTCTTTCTTTCTTTCTTTCTTTCTTTCTTTCTTTCTTTCTTTCTTCCTTTCTTTCTTTCTTTCCTTGTTTGTCTGTCTGTCTGTCTGTCTATCTATCTATTTATGCCACATGGCTAGGTAATTATTAAGTGTTTGAGGTTGGATTTGAACCCAGGTACTCCTGACTCCAAGGCCGGTTCTCTATCCACTGCACCACCTCACCACCCCAGTGGCAGTCTTTAAAGGGAAAAAGTATCCCTAAAATGGCAGCTTAGAGGAAATTAAAGAGTAGAGATGATATCCCACTTTCTTTGCCTTGGTGATAATGGTGGAGGATGCAGATTTGAGTGTTTATTTAGGGAAATTTATTAGTTCCTTTTAGTGTTTCCCTCTCTCCTATTTGTACCATCTAATCCTCATCCAGAGAAGAGAGCATATTTTCTGAAATAAGAGGAAGAAGTCAAATCCCTGCCCTCTGATTCCATTTCTTTTTTTTTTTAGGCTTGCCCAAGGCCACACACGCAGCTAGGTCATTAAGTGTCTGAGGCTGGATTTGAACTCAAGTACCCCTGACTCCAGGACCGGTGCTCTATCCACTGCACCACCCAGCCGCCCCCACTCTGGTTCCATTTCTTGATAGCCCTAGGACTGGCAAAGTCTGCCTTTTTGCTTTTCCAGTCCGTAATTTAGAACTTGCCTTCTTCTTAGAAAACCCTTTTCCTCTTCTATTCCCCTTACTCCCATGCCTTTCCATCTCAGAATTAGCCCTCTTCAGTCACCACTCTTTTTTTGCCTCCCCTTTCCCCATGGATCTCTTCTTGTTAATAGATTCCCCTTTATCTTGGATCTCTCTTCCTCTCACATTTCTTTCATTTTCTAGTAATCACTGAAGCCTAGCTTTTCCTGTAAGATACTGCAAATCTTGGTACTTTTTTTTTTCCAGATTGGTTGTTTTCTTTCTTTTTTTTTTAAATAAGTTTTTGATATCTTTTTATATCATCCTAATTTACCTCATTATAACTCCTCTTCCTCCTCTCAGAGATCTGTGCTTCCTTTTCTTAATTCCCTTCCTCCCAAGAAAAGGAGCTGGCATACTCTGCCATGACCACAGTCACCACCACTGCCAGTACCTCCTTCAGACACTATTTCTGTGGTCACCCAGCAACCACCACTTGTCCTTCAAAGTGGATTCCATCCTTAAAACCTGTTCTCAGCTATTCAAAAGCTGGAAATCTTCAGGCAGTTGATGACTTCTCAGGTATGTTATCATGGTGTGGATTTTTTTTACGTTGGATTAGTTGGGTTGCTTCTAATTCTCAAATTTTGTAACTCTATTCTGATCCTCATTGCTGTCTTCTAAGAACCTCCAGGCCACTCTTTCTCTTTCCTAAGAATTTTAGAAATTGCTTTATAGTCTTCTATGAGAATTATCATCTGCTTACTGCCTCACCTTAAGGAACAAGGGATTCCTCCATGTGTCACACAACTGAAACTTTACATGTGTTGTTTCCCTTATTAGAATGTGAGCTCCTTGAGAGAAGGGACTGCCTTGCTTTTCTAACTGTCTGCCCAGAACCTAGCATATTACTTTGCACATAAACTCTTAATAAATTCGTTCATTCATTCCCCAACCTTTGCCCCATTTGAATATCATGGTCTCCCAGTTCCTCACCCTCATTTTCCTCAGTTCTCATAGTTTCAGTCACTCACAGGGAATCTTCATAACTTAGGTCCGAACAAATTCAATTTACCTAGTGCGATTGAATTCCTAGTTATGTCTCAGTCTACCAAGAGAATTTGGAATTCAGAATAAAAAATAAGAATGTTAACTATAAAAAATTGATAACTATATTTCATTATATTTGATTTCCTTTATTATCCTGTATATTTAATTTTATGCATTTAAAAACATGATTCTGAAAAGGGGTCAGTCCATAAATATGTGTCTACTATGTGTCTTACACTGTGCTAGATTTTACCAACCAGGTAAAGGGTCCAAGACCCAAGAAAGATTAAGAATCTTTGCTCTAAATTTGGAACTATACCCAAAGGACAATAAAATTGCTTTTTCTTTGACTCAATGATACCATTTCTAGGTCTGTATCCCAAAGAGTTCTTAAGAAAGGGTAAAAAAACCACATGTACAAACATATTTATGGCAGCTCTTTTGTAGTGGCAAAGAATCGGAAATTGAGGGGACAAATTAGGGAATGGCTGAACAAGTTGTGGCATATGAATGTAATGGAATACTATTGTCCTGTAAGAAATCATCATCATGCAGATTTCAGAAAAACTTGAAAAAAATTGTATGAACTGATGTTGAGTGAAGTGAGCAGAATCATTGTGCACAATAACAATAACACTGTGATCAATTATGGTATTTAACTCTTCTCAGTAATACAGTGATCAAAGACAATTCTAAAAGACTTGTGATAGCAAATGCCATCCACATCCAGAGAAAGAACTATGGGGTCTCAATGTAGATCAAAGGATATTATTTTCACTCTTTTAATTTTTTTCTTTCTTGTGGTTTTTTTCCTGCTTGTTCTGATTCTTCTTTCAGGACATGACTAATATGGATATATATTTAACATGATGGTGTGTGTATATAACCTATATCTTGGGAAGGGGAGAGGGAAAGGAGAGAGAAAAATTTGGAATTTAAAATCTTATAAACATTGAAAGTTGAGAGGCCTCTAGGTGGCGCAGTGGATAGAACACTGGCCCTGAAGTCAGGAGGACCTAAGTTCAAATCCAGCCTCAGATACTTAATAATTACCTAGCTGTGTGGCCTTGGGCAAGCCACTTAACCTCATTGCCTTGTGAAAACTAAAAAAAAAAATTGAAAGATGAAAACTAAAAAAACCCCTAAAACAACAACAAAAAAAATCTTTGCTCTAGAGCATTAAATAGAAAGGGTAATTTTTCCATTGATGATGTTTGTCCTTTATTCTTGAACAAGACCATGATATCAGCACATGAATTAGATTTGAATGAGGGGATGTTGTGCTAAGTCATCACTTTCTCCTCCAGAGCCCTTGGGTCCAGAGGCCAGATATCAGTCAGGACAACTGGAAATGCATCTGGATGCATGACAATCAGGATTAAGTGACTTGTCTAAGGTCACACAGTTATGTTTGAAGTCAAATTTGAACTCAGATCCTTCTCACTTCAGGGCTGGTTTTCTATCCAATGCACCACCTAGCCAATCACATTCATTTAGTTAGAAATTCTTTGCTTTAGAAAAATTATCTAGGATGATACCATTCTGAAACAGTACAGCAAAGTTTAATGGTGTGGTTGTAAAACTATGCCACTTGTAGTTGGAGGACATGAGCTGGAAACTTGGATCTCTGATTCTTAGCTCTGCGACTCTGGGCAAAAAAATCACTTAACTTCATTGAGTCTCAATTTGTTCATCTGTAAAATTGGAATACTAATACTGGGGCATAATAAAAATATTCATGTCTTCAGTCTCTTTCAAAAGCACTTACAATCTGTCCCCTTTAAAGGTCAATGCTTTCTGATCTGAAGCATTTTCATCAATTTTCATCAATTTCTAATTTCTTTCAGGGGAGTACTTTTCAAATCATAGAATCATTTCTTTTTTTAAATTTTTATTAAAGATATTATTTGAGTTTTACAGTTTTCCCCCAATCTTGCTTTCCTCCCCCCACCCCCACCCCACAGATAGCACTCCATCAGTCTTTACTTTGTTTCCATGTTGTACCTCGATCCAAATTGGGTGTGATGAGAGAGAAAATAGAATCATTTCTAATGTGGTACTGTGTTCCAATTATTTTTTCAAGCCATAAAGGGTTATATAGCTTTTAATTATTAGAGATAAATTTGAGGCCAGCAGAAGGCTATAACCTAAGAAAAAGAGGGAAGCTCTTGATCAAGTCCCTATATTACTGTATTTAGAGTTAAGGGCAGGGGAACTCCCACTCCTACAATAAATTCACATATGAGCTAGTGGCAGCTACATGGTACAGTAAGTAGACTATTGGGCCTGGGGTCAGGAAGACCTGAATTTAAAACCAGACTCATATTCGTACTACCTGTGTAACCCTTCATAAGTGACAACCTCATTTGCCTCAGCTTCCTTATACGTAAAATGAGCTGGAGGAGAAAATGGCAAACACTCCAGTCTCTGCCAAGAAAATGCCCAATGGGGGTCATGGCAGGACTCAACAGCAGCTACTTGTTAAATGCCTGTTATGTATGATGTATGGTGCCAAGTACTTTGGATAAAAAAAAAACTCAAGGAACTTCCAATCTGATAAAGAAGATGATATAAAAACCATCACATATTAACAACATATATATATATATGTATATATGTATATATGTATATATATATATATATATATATACAGGATAAATTGGAGATAATCTCAGAGGGAAGGCACTGGTATTAAGGAGATGGATGGGGAGGGGAAAAACTTGCAGAAGGTGAGATTTTTATCTGAGTCTTGAAATTTAGAGGAATGGCAGAAATGAAGTCTTCACATTTGGATGGGTCAGGGAGCAATGGGCTAAAGAAGTAAGAGGTCCCCAAAACATAAATGCTAGCTATTTATTTATACTCCTCATATCATTAAGGAGCCTTTGATGAAAGGGTTTCAAAGGCCTGATAGGAAAAAATAAGGAAGAGCAGGACACAAGCTTAAATGATAGTTTCCCAATGTGGTTCTGTGTTCCAATTATACTTGATCTCCAAATTCTCTAAGTATTTTTCTACTTTGCCTACCTTGAATTTGTTCCCCTTTTATCTCCACTCTTCCTTTTGACTTCCCTTCTCTTTTACTTTTTTTTTGGTGGGGCAATGAGGTTGTGACTTGCCCAAGGTCACATAGCTAGTGTCAAGTGTCTGAGGTTGGATTTGAATTCAGGTCCTCCTGACTCCAGGGTCAGTGCTCTATCCCTTGGGTCACTTAGCTGCCCTTTCACTTCCTCGCATATAGAATTGAACTGATTGTAGATCCATGTAGTAGACTGAAGCTAGTTTTACTTAAACCTAGTTCCTGTGCCATAACTCCTCTTTTAAAAGGCTAGGTCTCTATCTTTTCCAGGCTGGAGGAGAACGGGGCAACTCATCACTGGTCTTGATGATCAAAGGAGATTTGACCAGTTTCCAAGATGAGCTGTTCTTGGGCCTCACCACAGTAATGCCAAATCTAGTGATCTGATCAACATAGCTTACTGGAGCTCAAGTGATCTATTAGTCTCAGCATTCCTTTTAGCTGATATTATCATAGTGGATCACCATGCCCTATTTAGGACCTCCTTTTTATTAATGCTTGAGTTTTCCTCATTTCTCTATGAATTCCTTTGCTAATTTTTAAGATGCCTTATGGTAAGAGGGAGTAAATTCATTAAGAAAATGATTCTCAGTCCTAGATTATTGGAGTAAGAGGGATCATGGTGTACATACTTTATTGTTGTTGTTTTTCCTTCATTCTCAAAGAGGACATGACACTGGGAGGTGATTCCATGATATGCAAATGGATTGGATTTAAGGGAGGGAAAGGAGGGCTAAGCAAAGTCACCTGCTCAGAGTCAGTAGCCAGATGAGGATTAGGATGACTGGAGATGACCCTAGTTGAAGTGGGAGAACTTGGTCTTTTTACCAATGGACAATGGAGGGATCCTTGAATTCTTGGGGAATAACCTCTTCATGCCTTATAACCTGGAAAATCTCAGTTAGTTTTTGCATGAGCAATGGACCCTCCACCTTGTAGATCTCAACTAGACTAGCTCTTCAACAGGTCTCAGATTGAAGCAACACCCATTTAGTGATTAAGGCTAGGTAGGAAATGAGATAGAGAATGACCTCTTTTACCCAATCAAAAAAAAAAAATCAACCTGGGAGGGGAAGACTCTCAAGAGTTTTTGACCAAAACAGAAACAATAGATTTGGATTTAGAGGACTCAGATACTGTTAAGTTCTTTCTGGGTCTTAGTTAACTCTTTTGTACATTATTAAGGAAGTTGGATTAGATGATTTCCAAGGGCCCTTCCAGAATAGCTAGGTGGTATAATGGATAGAGCAACAGACCCTAGAATCAGGAGTATCTGAGTTCAAATAGGAATTTAATTACTTATTAGCTGTATGACCTTGGGCAAGTCACTTAACCCCATTTGCCTAAGTTTCCTCATCTATAAAATGAGCTGGAGAAGGAAATGGTGAACCATTTCAGTATCTTCACCAAGAAAACACCAAATGAGGTCATGAAATATCAGACATGATTGAACAATAAGGGCCTTTCTGGCTGAAAGTCCTTTGATTTTAATTAAATAAGATTCATTTTGTCATTTTTACTGAAATATTCAGTTCATATCCCAAGGCAAGAATTTTTTAACCTGTCCTTTTAAAAAAATGACACAGCATACTTGTCTTAGCATTAGAGTGGTTTAAAAATACAAATAGTGTCTGTTTTAAATCCTGTGAACTGAACATGTTTTTTTAACAAATTCTTTTAAAATTTGTAAATTTGTTTTAAAAAACATTTTGATACTTGTATTTCAATATAATTGGTTTTCTTTATAATCTACATATTTTGCTTTCTACTTTTATGCCTCTTCTCTCTCTCTCTCTCTCTGCCTCTTTTCCCCAAACCCTTCCTCTTTTCTCCTTCACTCTTTTCCCTAATTTTGAGATTTGAAGTAAATTACTAATCTTTTCTGAATTTAGGTAGAAGATCAAATGAAGATGAGGTATAGCCCAAAAGCCTCCTGAGGCTAACTTTCTAAGAGTTTCTGGGATTCTCCTCTACAGTCTCTGCATTGCAGACAAATGTTTATAAATTCCTTTTCTTTGCTGCTTCAGCATTGCAATTTCCTCTGTTTGCTAAAAACTAATCTGTGCCCTACTATTCATCTTAAAAAAAATAAACACAGAAAGGCAGCTGACTTATTAACTCAGCAACCAGTCGAAGTGATTTTGGAAAGGTAGAGGGAAAAGGTGCTAATGAAAAGCTGTTTCATGGGATGTGATTTTACTCAGAGTTATAGAGGGGCAGCACTATTACCCATATGTACCCTAGAACACTTTAAGCTTGGATGTCTGATTTCCAATCTTCTTGGCCAGACTTCCATTTGATCCCCTGTATGTGAAGGTGGAGCTGTTTGATAGAGATCTCAAAGTGATCCCAAGTCTACCTTCAAGAATATTGAACGATTTCACATTATTTAGATAGGGGGATCAACCATTTCACATTATTCAGGTTGGGGGATCAACTATTTCACATTATTCAGATAGAATTCTGGAATTTGCTTCCTTAGAAACAAGAACTTTTGAATTGTCAGATTCCCCAAGGTTATTTCTGTGTTTATTTTTGCCTTTGCCTTTTGGCTGAAGGTTTAGTGAGCCTGGATGAGAGGGGGCCTAATAAGGTCTTTGTTTTACCACTTGATTTCCTTTTCAATTTTTCAGTTTGACTTTGCTTCCAGACAGCTCAGAGCTGAAAGGGACTTCAGAGGCCACATAGTCTGATCAGAAGCCTTTTAGGGTTCAATGTACTGTGCTAGACCTGGGATTACAATGTCAATAATAATTTTGCATCCTATCCTCAAGGAATTTACTTTTTACTGGAGGTTACCACAAGTACACAGATGAATAAATAGAAGATAATTTTAGGAGAGAGAAAACAAGTGGGATAATTATTGTTAACCTAAGGGCTGTGAACTTGTTTTTAAGAGTATTTTGAAAACTGTATTTCAATAGAATTGTTTTTCTTTGTAATTCTATGTATTTTTTATGCATTTAAAAATTATTCTGAAAATGGGTCCATGAGCTTTTTGAGACTGCCAAAGAGGTCCATGGTGCAAAAAATGCTTATATTTTTCTTGATTTATGAAAATTTCCTATAATAAGTAACTAGGGATTCTAAAAGGCAGAAAGAAAGACCTAGTGGCTTTCTCATTCATTTATTATATAGTGATATTCCAGGTATCAATCAGACCTTGGAACATGCTTCTTTCTCAAACTCAGGGTTAAGAAAACACTATGCAGGTAGATACCACCATGAGTAGATTGAATTTGAGTCAAATCCCTTTGTATATGGATTTTATTTATGGAATCTAATTAACTTCAAAGTCCCTAAAGATAGGTTGCTCAGCTCTTCCAGAAATTCATACTTGTTCAGAGAAGACTCTGGTGTCATTTGATCCCTGCCTGAGATCTGAGAGTCTCTGGACCAAGAGGAACCAAGTAGAGAAGCTTGGACTAATTTAGGGTCTTCTGGAGACTGCTAACTCCTCTATTTATCCTTCAATGAAGTCTTCCTAGGCAGATTAAGCATGAATATGCTTCCTGTGTCAGAAGATGGGAATCCTTTGATCCCTGTAGCTTTGGTTCTATGATTCCAAATTTAATGTACCATGTTAATTTGGCTTGAAAATCAGGAGACCTCAGGCTTAATCCTGGTTCTGTCACTAACTACTTATGGGACTTTAAACAAGTCACAGCCTATCAATGCTTGTACTTGATGATATCTAAACTACCTTTCCAGGGTATTTCTATAGTGATGTGCTTGCCTTCCTTCAACTTAATATTAGTTTACCCTGAGCATATATACTAGAATCCTAAGATTCTGTGAACAAGAATAAAAGTCTTATTTTTCTATATTAGGCAATAAAAACTCATGGACATGATGTATACTCTTTTCCATTTCTTTCTCTTTATAAAGTAATTTCATTTGTCTTCTTGTCAAAAAATATTAGAAAGGTCAGGGACTTTAGAGATGATCCAGTTCAAATCTATATTTGTTTTTTTTAATGAAAAATTTGCTGCTCTTTTGTTTTTATACTCCTATCATTTTTCACTGTCTTTTCTCCTTCCTTTATTGTAACATTCCTGCCACCAATAGACCCCTCCCTTGTAATAACTATATGTAGGGGACAGGACAGGGACTAGACCTGTGGTTGCATTGGAATAGAGCCCTCTCTGGATAAGTGACTTTCCTGGAGGAAGAAAGAAGAGTGCCTTTATTGCATCTTATCTTAAAGAGCTGCCCCAGAGTCTTGAGAAATTAAATGATTTCTCCACAGTCATATAACACATATGAGTCAGGGGCAGAATCTGATCCAAGTTCTTCCTGGTTCCAAGGCCAGTGTTCTATCCACTAAGTCACATTGACTTTAAATGTAGCTAAGTAAAACAAATCAAACTCCTGGCAGTCAGAACACAAATGTCTTTTTCCTGCCTATTCTCTGCCTATGCCTCTGTTGAGGCATAATCCTCTCATTTCAGATAAGGAAAATGAAAGGCAGAGATGTTAAGTAATTTGAACAAGGTTAGTTAAACTCAGAAATATACTGGTTAACGTTTAGAAACCAACTGCCTTATTAAAAAAAGGACATGATATATACTTTTACATTTAACCTGCACTAATTATTAACATTTTCTCTATCACTTTCTTAAGTATAGACAAACAACAAAACAATAAGGCAAGCCCAGATTTGTAGCATTTGCTGGTTTCCAAGATGTAAATAGTTACAATGGACATTTATCAACTGGTTCTGGGACCTGGTTCAGCTGTCTAACACATACCTCACATTGCTAGCTAGTAGTAGAACCAATACTAGGATCCAGCTTATCGAGCTTTTTTCAGTATTACCCCCCCCCCCAGTATCTCTTTTACCTACAACTCATTTGAAAGGCAGAGAAACTATTTTGAAGGCACAGACTTTCTCAACTTTAAAATCTTTAAGAAATCCTTAGGGGTGGCTAAGTGGAGCAGTGGATAGAGCCCTGGAGTCAGGAATTCCTGAGTTCAAATCCAGCCTCAAACACTTAATAATTACCTAGCTGTGTGGCCTTGGGCAAGCTACTTAACCCCATTTGCTTTGAAAAAAAAAGAAATCTTTGGTAAGGAACAAAACATGGAAATAATTCACTTGATGTTAATGGTGAAGTTAAGTGTTCAGAATGGCAATAGAAGATGCAAGAAATATCTAGAGATTGCTGCTAAAGGTCTCATCTTCCAGGACATTACCTTTGAATCCCAATGAATGAGTCATTTTCTCACAGGCAAACAGACAAATAAAAAACCCAAACTCCAAAATAAAACAACAACAACCAAAAAAAAAACAAACCCCAAGCTAGTGATTTACTCTGCCTTTCCTAACTTTTCCTAAGACTATTGCATTTGCAGTCATGCTAGGCTTCGGGCTTCATGGGTCAAGGGAACCAGTTATGTCACCTGGACTGAAAAAATGGTCATGGAAAATTGAGAAACCAAAAGCTCATAAATAACTGGTAAAGGTCAGAGCAGATGGGGTCCACTGTTCAGGAAAATAGTAAATGTGCAGCTGATCTATAGGACTTTAAGGGAGCAGAATGAGGAGGGTAGTTGGTTGACTAGGTGTATAATCATATCACTTAATGGCAAAGAGACCAATGGGAAGTGTGGTTTTTCTCAGTTGGAAGGAGGTACTGAAGACTAACTAAGGAGGAAACAGTGATTTTTAAAAGTCTGGGGGATTTTTGAGCTTGGAGGTTCAGCAATGAAGAGATACCTAGGGACTAAAGGAGAAGGGGTCAAAGCAAACAGAATATATATTTGATACTAGGAACAAAGGAAAGACCTCAATTCTGAGCAACTTTGAACTTTGAAAACTTCTGCCATATGCAATGACTAATCCTGATTTTAGAGGATTGATAATGAAGAAGGCTACTGGCCTCCTGGCAGAGAAGTGATGGACTAAGTTGCAGAATGAGACATATTCTTGAGCATGGTTGAAGCAGGAATTTGTTTTGTTTGTCTATGCATGTTTATTGAGGGCTTTGTTTTCTTTCTCTCTATCTCTCTGTTTCTCTGTCTCTGTTTCTGTCTCTCTCTCTCTCCTCTTCCCTTCCTCTCTTTCTCCTTCCTACCTCCCTTCCATCTTTTCTTCCTTCCTTTCTTCTTTCTTTCTTCACTCTCTATCTCCTCCCTCCCTTCCATTTTTCCTTCTTCCTTATTTCTTTTATTCTACTTGGGGAAGGATGACAAGGGAGAACTGCCAGGAAAAAAAATAAAGATAAAGAGAGTCATTAAAAACATTTTAATAAAATGCATAAAAGAGAACAGAAGCTAAAAAGGAATTACAGGCAAGTAGGACAGTTTTGAAAGTTACATACTAAATTTATTATGCCCTTAAAAGGAAAAATCAAGCTGAACATAACAGAGATTCAGAGTTTCATGAATAATCTTTTTTTCTGTTATACTTCCTCTTTGGAAATGTTTGTTTTATATAGTATTTGTTAAGTTCAGAAGAAAAAATACTGAGGCTATTGGCTGTCTCCTTCAGATGCTTTTTTCCCCTTCTCACTCTGGAGAAACTGTCCCTCAGTGAGTCTGGCCTAGAAGGTCCTTGATGATGATACCTACAAAGTCCTGGTTAAATGGGTAGTGGAGGGGAGAGGGAGGGCAGGTAGAGGCATTTCCCTCATAGTATCCCCTTCCTCAGTAGGAGTTATCTTGTCCCCTTTTCATAGCATTATGCTCATTATATTCCTATGATCTAGGAACTTGTTGTTTGGTCATTTTTCAGTCATGTTCCACTCCTTGTGACCCCATTTGGAGTTTTCTTGGCAGAGAGAGAGATTTAAATGGTTTGTCATTTCCTTCTCCAGCTCATTTTACAGATGAGGAAATAGGCAAATAGGATTAAATGAGGTGCTGGATCACATACTCAGGTTGAAACTCAGATAAAATTCAGTTTTCCTGACTCCAGGTTCAATGCTCTATCTGATGAACCATCTAGCTGTCTCACATTCCTAATCTCTGTTTCCTTTTCTGTTGCCTACAAGTCACACCCATATATCTCCCATCCTTAAAAGATCTTTCATTTGATTCAATTGTCTCTGTTTCATTTTGTCTTTATCTATCTTTCTCTTCTTCATTTAACTGCTTGAGAAAGACATCTACTGTTGTCCTCCTCTCCTCTGCCTCAGTGACTGATGATTGATGATAGCTGTCTTTTGTTGTTGAAGAAGATCATGACCTCAGGGAGGTGATGTCATGACAAACATGTGAATTAGATTTTAGTGAGGGGGGTTGTGCTAAGTCATCAGCCTCACTTTGTCCTCCAGAGTCATCTGGATCCAGTGACAGAATATGAATCTGGACTTCTGGAAATGGTCCTGGGTGCAAGGCAGTCAGGGTTAAGTGACTTGCCCAAGATTACACAACTAGTAAGTGTCAAATGTCTGAGGACAAATTTGAATTCAGGTCCTCCTGACTCCAGGGTCTGTGCTCTATTCACTGTGCCACCTAGATGCCAAACTCCCTCAATAATAAACTCTCTTCTGTCTAGTTTCCTATCTGATTTATCAACTGAAACTCTTTCCTCCAGTTCCAGTGGTCTTTTACCTAACAAATATAATGGGTTTTCAATCCTCATCCTTCTGTTTTGATATCTTCTCCACAGGATTGTGAGAAAATGCTTTGCAAACCTTAAAGAGCTATTTTATTATAAATTAACATTGTCATTGTTGTTATCATTCTACTCTTTGTATTATCCATGAAATGCAAAATGGTATAGTGGATAGAACACTGGACTTGGAATCAGAAAGAGCTGTATTTAAATCCTGCCTCAGACACTAATTGGGTGAATATGAGTACTGGGCTTCAGTTTCCTCATCTGTAAAATGAAGAAGCTGGACATGACTTCTAAAGATCCTGTGATCATCCCTGAGGCATATAACTCATTTAAAAGGTAAAGACCTTCTTGAATACAAAATATTTTACACTTTTGAAAAACATATTACAACTTAGAACTATTGAATCACAGAACTGGAAGAGAACATTTGCTTTCATTAGTGTAGGGAACTTATAAGAAAATGCTGTCTACCAGTGAAGATGGCAACTATTCTGTAAATTATTATCTTAGGAAGTTGTTTTGGAGAAGACAGCATATCCATAAGATAGAATGAATTTTATGTTTAAAATGAGGAATTATTTTTACAAATGTCACTTTTTAAAATGATGACCATGTAAAGTGAAGCAAATATTCAAAGAATAGTGACTGGTCCTTTGGTTTCATTGTTATAGGGAACTTCTAGGGGAGGAGTCTCAGATGAATGCCATTTCTTCATTATAAAGTATTAGAAAATTATTTAGAATGCTCTATCAGGGGTAAGGAGTCTTTTTTTCTGCCAAGGGTCATTTGGATATTTAGAACATCATTCATGGACTATATTTGGTCAAATATTTAATTAATTCTTCCTTAAAAAACTCCCAGATAGGGGCGACTAGGTGGCATAGTGGATAAAGCACTGGCCCTGGAGTCAGGAGTACCTGGGTTCAAATCCAGTCTCAGGCACTTAATAGTTACCTAGCTGTGTGGCCTTGGGCAAGTCACTTAACCCCGTCTGCCTTGCAAAAAACAAAACAAAACAAAAAAAAAACCATCTCCTGGATTTATGAATTTTGTACCTCTCCTGTGACTGCCTTGGTAGACCAATACTATGTGAGGGCTGGAGGTTCCCCAATCCCTAGATAGTTAAGTGAGTTGTCCAGGGTCACACAGTTACTATGTGTCACAGATGGAACTTGGACATAGGAGATTCTAGGTGGCACAGTGAATAGAGTACAGACTGTGGAGTCAGGAGCTTTAAACCCTGGTTTAAAGGTGGTCTGTCTCTCCACAATGTCTCTCAATTATATAGAGATTATTTCTAAATGTCCTGCTTTGCTGTTAGCATTCAGTTCCAACACAAAAAGGATGCCTTTTCTGGCAATAATTAAGTAAAAATTAATGATATCCCCTTATAATTCATTTATAACAATCATCTTTACCATCATCATCATTATCATTATCACCACCACCATCATAATCATCACCTCCAGATTAATCTTTCTGATGCCTAGGTCTCAAAAATCTTCACCAGTTCTCTTTTGACTACTTAAGTAATACTCAAACTTCTATGCTTGATATTCAAAATTTGACACAAGCCAACAGAACCTTTCCTTTTTAGTCTCACTTTATATTATTCTCTTCTGTATTGTAAGCAACAACCAACTGAACTATTCACTTTCTTTTGTTTAAAATATCCTCATTCCCCTTCTTTACCTACCCATCTTTTAAAGTTCTCCTCAATGCCATCTCCTCCAGGAAGCCTTCCTGAATCTCTCAGTAATAATCTTCTCTTTTGTAGGACAAGTGTAAAACATATTTAAGGCTTAAAATACATGGAACATAAAAACTGCAATTGTTTTTTTTTATTAAACCAGAGATTAAGGGAATTAATTAAAAAATTGTGATGTTAAAATAATAGCTCCTCCTGCAGAATTAGTGCACTTAAATAAATATTCCCCAGAGGACATTAAGAGAAAAGGAGAAGCTTTGAATGCCATATCTCCCAAGGCTAGGCATTTTATACCTCAGGCAGCAAGGAAGCAAAATGTTCTTTCTGCTTTCCCTTTTAAAAAAATTATTTTTAAAATTAAAAAATTATATTTTATCATTTTTAACCTTCATTTAAAAATTTAAATTACAAATTATTTCCTTCTCTACATACCCTTCCCCACCCATTGAAAAGATGAGTAATAGGATATCAATTATATATATGAAGTCATGCAAAAATATTTCCATATTAATTATGTTGCAAAAAAAGCCCCAAGAAAAATAAAGTGATAAAAAGTAGTTTTGTACTCAGAGTTGATCACTCTCTGAAGGAGGATAGCATCTTTTATGATGAGTCCTTTGAAATAGTCTTGGATCATTATATTGATTAGAGTAGCTAAATCTTTCACAGTTGATTATCTTAACTGTATTTCTGTTTCTGTGAACATTGTTTACCTGGTTCTACTTACTTCACTTTGTATCAGTCTATATATTTCTTCTCGAATTTTTCTGAAATCATCCTGATTGTTGTTTTTTATGGCACAGTAATATTCTATCACAATCATATGACACATTTTTAGACATTCCCCAATTAATGGGAAATTTCCCCTAATTTCCAATTATTTGCCATCACAAAAAAGTCCTCTCATTTTTCTTTGATCTCTTTAGGATATAGGCCTAGTTGTAATATTGTTGGGTTGACCAACCAAATCTATTTAAAACAGGTGTATACCTTCCAAAAATTTTGTTTTTACTGATTAGAAAGATTTTATTTATTTTGAGTTTTACAACTTTTCACCTAATCTTGCTTCCCTCCCCCACCCCCCACAGAAGGCAGTTTGCCAGTCTTTACATCATTCCCATAGTATGCATTGATCTAAGTTGAATGTGATGAGAGAGAAATCATATCCTTAAGGAAGAAAAATAAAGTATAAGAGATAGAAAAATTACATAATAACAGTTTGTTTCTAAATTAAAGGTAATAGTCTGATCTTTGTTCAAACTCCACAGTTGTTTCTCTGGATACAGATAGTATTCTCCATCCCAGATAGCTCAAAAATTGTCCCTGATTGTCTTCTGGTTCTGCTCATCTCGCTCAGCATCAGTTCATGCAGATCCCTCCAGGCTTCCTTGAATTCCCATCCCTCCTGGTTTCTAATAGAACAATAGTGTTCCATGACATACATATACCACAGTTTACTAAGCCATTCCCCAATTGAAGGACATTCACTCAATTTCCAATTCTTTGCCACCACAAACAGGGCTGCTGTGAATATTTTTGTACAAGTGATGTTTTTACCCTTTTTCATCATCTCTTCAGGGTATAGACCCAGTAATGGTATTGCTGGGTCAAAGGGTATGCACATTTTTGTTGCCCTTTGGGCATAATCCTAAATTGCTTTCCAGAAAGGTTGGATGAATTCACAGCTCCACCACCAATGTATTAGTGTCCTACATTTCCCACAACCCTTCCAACATTGATCATTGTACTTTCTGGTCATATTGGCCAGCCTGAGAGGTATGAGGTGGTACCTCAGAGAAACTTTAATTTGCATTTCTCTGATAAGTAATGATTTAGAGCAATTTTTCATATGACTGTGGATCACTTTGATCTCCTCATCTGTAAATTATCGTTGCATATCCTTTGACCATTTGTCAATTGGGGAATACCTTCCAAATTTTTGAGTAGTACTTTATTCTGCACCTCTCTATCACATTTGTGAGGCATTACTATGTAGCATAATTATCTTCATTTGGAGTGTAAACTCTACCAGGACAGGGAATTTTCTGATCTAAATTCTCAACCCCAAGAAGAATGCTACATGCAAAGTATTTATTTTCTTTCTAAACATTCTTTTATTGGGTTCATTTCAATAGATAAAACAGGTATGTGTACATTTCTATTTGCTTCTCTACATAAAGCCTTTGTGTTTGTCTTCCTTATTTGAAAGATTACTCATTTCTGAGACAGAGAACTTCATCTCGAACCTCCAGACTCTTTTTTGATGAAAGTTTCAGGCTTTGTTAAAAGCAGTGATAAGTGATGGAATGGTGAAAAGAGCATCCACAAATCTACATATGGTTGTTAAAAATCTTATCATTTGTCCTGGGGAGCATGAAAGGATGTGCTATATTAATTAATTGATACCAATTAATGCATCTGACTGATGAACAATGCAGAGCTCTATTTCCAAGTATTTCCAAGTATCACTCTTTTCTCTTTGGAAAACCATTCACTTCTTATATGCTTATTTTAAAAGCACATAAGCCATATTGAGCACAGATTATTCTCAACTTTGCAATCTTTAAGAAAATATCTCTTTCTATGTTTTCTTGCCCAGATTGGTTATGGTGTGGGATGGGGTATGAAGTTGCTAAAATGGTTCATGCTTTTATATTGTCACTACTGAGGAATAGTTTGGAGAAAGGAACTGCAGAAAACATCCCATGGTACTGTTAAGATGTTCATCTTATAGTTGTGACTTGGCTAACTTTCATCAGAAGAGTGCTAACACTGTCACTTTCTACATGGATTCAATTCAATTCAACAAACATTTTTAAACACCTATTATGGGCAAGGTATTCATAGAATCAGAGATTTGGGGACTTTTGGAGTCATTCAGTCCAACATTCTCATTTCACATGAAGAAATGGGGACCCAGGAAGATTGAGTAAATTATACTGAGCATATATACTGAGTCATACTGAACACAATTCATTAGAGGATAGTCTGAATCTAGTTGCTTCAATTTTAGTTTGATCTTTTTTACAGTACCAGACTGAATCTTGGGGCTAGAGAAACAAACACAAGAGGGAAACAGTCCTCTAGAGGCTACAGTTGGGTTATAATACACACTCAGAGAAGTAAAAACAAAATACATCCAATGTAATTCATAAAGGGAGAGAGAACTAACAGGATTGGGGATTAGAAAAGATCTTGTATTGGAGGTGGTACTTGAGATGCGTTTACAAAGAGGGGAGTGTGGAGGGGAGTGCATTGCAATTTAGAAGATAAGTTGTGCAAAGTGGGGAGATGGAATATTGTACACCACAAGTAATAAGTAGACCAGTTTAAGGCAGAGAAGAAAAAAGGTATATAATGAGGAGTACAAAATATTCTGTCGTTTGCCTTCATCATCCTCACCCTATCTGTAACTCATTCCTGGGACAGTGTACCCATTTCTAAGACAAAAGACTTTTCTACTTCAAAGTTAGAAAGCCATCCCTAGAGCAGGTCTGCTCAAAATGAGGTATTAAATGGCAGAAACATCTGCCTATGTCAATAACAACAACTTTAAATGATATACCTTTATGAAGGACTGCAGAAAGTATTTCGTGATAATTGCCCAAAGTCTCAATTTCCAATATTGATTTGATGGCCATTTAGTTCTTTGTCTAATCTGGAATCTGATCAATCCATGATTCTATTTCTTTGTCTTTATAAAACTAAACTGTCTGTCTTCCTTCATTTATGTATGATTTGTTCCTGAGGCTGCAAACCCATATTTCAGGCTCAAAAGTGTTTCAACAATTCCTCTTCCAGTGATCTCTCATCAAATGAGAAAAAATCATGGAAACGTTTCATGTCATGATAATGACCAAAGCGAGAGTTAGAATGGTGGGGAAAAGGGCCCTCCAGGAACATTCAGAGATTACTGATAAAGGTTTTTTTTCTTTTTCTGCACTGACTTGGCTAGCATTCACCTGAATAGTGATAATTCTATCATTTTCCTGTACTCAGTGAAAAATGCATGTGAAAATTTGATGCTTGTGGAGTTCCATACTGTTCTCTTTATAAAACCATTGCATTTTTCTTCCTCCTTCAATCTGAGAGACCTGTGATTTCCTCTTTCTACCTGTGATGGGGAATGGTAATGAGGAGCTGGAAGAGTTTTAAAGAAGGGGATAGAAAGTTGTGTGAGGCAGATGATATCGAAGCAGGAGAATTATTTAGGAAGCCGAGAACCTATTTCTAAGGTGCAGGCCCTTTCAACTTCAAAAGCTTTGAGAAATTTGTGTCTTCAAGCTTTCCTGACCAAATAGGGATTAAATTATAGTAACATTTCATCTTCTGATAATGGCAATGCTAAGTGGAAGGATAGCAGGAGGAAGCTCAGATATTACTGCTAAAGGTCTCATCTTTCTACACTGACCAGTTAATATTTGGTTGGATTGCAAAGACAGTATTGCTTTTTTCCACATTAAATGTTTTTGTTTTTCAATTGATATTTTATTTTTCCAATTGCATGTTATGAAAGTTTTTCAACATTCATACATATGCATATACATATTTTTAAGTTACATAATTTCCTCTACCCTTCCCTCAGTGGTAAACAGTTAGGTGAATATTGTACACATCCATTTGTGTTTTAACATGTTTACAAATTAGTCATATGAGGAAATAGAATTAAGGGAAAAGAAAAAAATCATAAGAAAGGAAAGAAATACATAAGAGAAATTTTTAAAAAGTGAATGTAGTGTTTTTTTTTTTTTTGGATTGTTTGTTTTGTTTTTCTTCCAGTGGATGGGAATAGTATTGTCTATAGCCAGTCTCTTAGGATTGTCCTAGCTCTCTGAATTGCTGAGAGGAGCTGCATCCATCAAAGTTGATCAACTCACACACATTAAATTTTTTTTAAAAAGCACATAGAATGACTAAAGTTCTATTTACTTTCTGAAACTATCTGTCCTGCTTCTCCCAATGATTCATTCTGGAGTCAGAGAATCTACTTCTAAAGAATCTTAATTTTGAGAAATCTTTATCTTTAAATTTACCTGCATAAAAGGGAAGAAAACCTGGGAAACAATTTTACAATTTTTATGCTGATAATATAGGCATGCTAACCTCTTAGTGCCCTCAGGAACAATTTAAGACTACAAGTTATAACTGAAATTTTATCTGCATAAGTGGAATGGGGTTTCCCACCAGGAGTTCACTAGGTTGATGAAGTCTCAGGTACAGACCAAAAAACTCCCCAAAACAATCAGACAAAAATACATTGCTGAATCATAGAGTGACTACAGGATACATTTGAAGATTGCTCTTAATGATCTCATTGCTCCATTTTGATTTGGGGAATATATGATTTAATAATCAAAATGGTACAATTTTCTTTCATTAGGAGAAAATGTACCCACTGAAACTTGCATTTTCTCTAAACCCATTGCATATACCTTCTCCTGTGTATGACATTTCATAGGCAGAGAACCCATATTTTTGGGCAAGGCAATGGGGTTAAGTGACTTGCCCAAGGTCACACAGCTAGGTAATTATTAAGTGTCTGAGATCAGGTTTGAACTCAGATCCTCCTGACTCCAGGGCTGGTACTCTATCCACTGTGCCATCTAGTTGCCTTAGAACCCACTTTTAAAACATAGAATTAAGTGACTTCAGATCTTTGGGAGTTCCTTCCCTCTCTATACTTTCCATTGCAGCACCTAGAATAGTGCCATAGAAAGAGGAGCAGTTTTCTAAACATGACATCTAAGTTCTATGAGACAATGTAGTTTGGTGGAAGGAGAGCTGGATTTGGAATCAACAAACTTGAGTTCAAGTTTTTCCACTTCTACTTACTTCCATATGGCCTTGGATCCACTGGACCTCTTTGGACATCTGTAAAATAGTGTTGAACTTGATAACCTCCTAAGGTTCCTTTTAGCTCTGTGATCTTGGCTTTGTCAGTGACCTGGAGGATGTCTTCCCTGTCACTATCACTTTCCTCATCTGGAATCTGAGGTCATTGGATTAGAGCCTCTCTAAGGTCCTTTCTAGCACTAACATTTCCTAAGTCTGATTTTATACAGCAAGACATCCAGTATGTATTGTGGTTAAAGATAGGGGTTATAATCAAGAAAAACTTTCACGTTTTAGAATGGTGGTGCTGAAAAGAGAGCAGAAGCCATCAAGTTCTTTCTGCTAAAGTTTCCCTTACTGACTTGGTAAGTATTCTGCTCAATAGCAATACAAGATATCATTTTCTCCTATTAGTGGAAAAAGGGCATATGGAGATTTTATGTGGATCATGTTCTATAGCTTCCTCTTTCTAAAGCAGCTGCATTTGTCTCCTTTCTACTACAGGTGATTCATTTCTGAGGTATCAAACTCCCTCAGAATATTTTTAAGGCACAGAATGCTCAAGTTCAAAATCTCTGAGCAATCCCTCTTTGCATTTCCCTGCCCAAATGGAGAGTGAAATTGCAAAAACATTTCACCTTTTGAGAATGGCAATTCTGAGCAATAAGAATAGGGAAAGGAGCAATGAGGAGCATCCAAGCATTCTTGTGAAAGGTCTCTCTTGGCCCCAACTTCCTTTTGCATTTATTTGACTGTGAACTAGTGTTTAGAAGCTAGAATGTTTTGGCTTGTAATGAGGAGCCAGAAGAGGGTTTCCTGAAGAGGATAAAAGGAAAGAGTGACAGTGGAATGACTAAGAAAAGAAGATCTGAAAGATGGAGGCTGGTGACAAAAGAAGTACAGCTGTAAAATGAGGGAGACACAGTGACCCCTATCTTACTCCTTTTGTTTCCTTAATTTACTCTTAAATGAGTAAAATTGGACAGGGAGAGGTTAAATAGCAGACTTCCAACGTAAAGAAGAGTTTTTCTTATTTTCATTATGGAACAGCTATGTTTTCAAGGGAGTGAAAATGAAAGTCCTGGTCTTAAAAACTGGTCAGTCTGTAGAGCAGGGTGATCTGGGATCAAGAGACAATTTAAAATAGGTAGGCATATTAATATGGAATCTCAGAGAAAGGATCAGGAATCAAGAAGGAATAAGATAGGTTATAGGAATCAGAGTCAAGCAGAGTAATTTAGCATCTATAGACTGGGGAACAGAGGGTCAGATCCAATGAAAGATTCCGAATAATAGGTAATAAAGTACTAGCAGGAAGGGAAAAGAAAACTTTGATTTTAAGCCAATCTCTAAAGACTTCTTGCCATTAGTAGGAGAAGAGGTTCAGCTTGAGAGATGGATGGTTTTTCCAGCATCATTTAGTCCATCCTTTACACTCTCCCTCATTTTGGAATTGAAGAACCTGGGGTCCAGAGAGACTAAGTGAACTACCTAACATTATTTAGGTAGTAATGGTGGAGCAAGGATTTGGTGCCAGCTGAGTCTCTGATGGGGGCCTTCTTTTTCGGGCAGAGTGTGAGGGAGTAGAACTAAGCCCAGTTACTGACAGCCAGGGACTTGTTCCTGGATTTAGGAAAAGAGGTAGCAGTTAGTGAAAAGGGTGATGGGAAGGGAAAGTGGAAGGAAATTTTGTAACTTAAAAATATACAAGTGCATGTGGATGAAAAAATTAAAAATAATAGATTAAAAAAGAATGGTATGAACAACTCAAGGATGAGAGCAGAGAGGACTTAGAGATCTAGAGTTGAAAAGGAACTCAGAGATCAATCTAGAACAATAGTCCTTGGATTCCAGCTAACATACCAAGATGATTGTGCTTCTGGGTACTCACCAGCAGGGGGCAGGAGAGACTTGCAAATTAAGGCCAGTTGGGTGGAGGCTTCACGGGCAGAGAGGGTTGGTCCACACTTGAATTTTACAAATAACCAGGCATCTTTTAAGAAAGAGGCAACAAGCCTCTCTGGTCTTGCTGGAGACCTCCAAATGAGGATTATTGACTCAAATCTTCCTCTCCCCCTTATCCACCCCCCCCCCCCCACCCAGGGTCTCATTTGCCACATTTGGCAAATGCAAGAAACTCTCCTTTTGCTTTTTACAGACCAGGGAGGCTATTTGACCAAGGAAAGAGATTATTTATGGGATGCTAATAAGGCAACCCTTATGTGAATTTTCCTGGGGATGGAGATCCCCTGTTGCAAAGGTGAACACAACCTCACCTCCTCCAGGGGCGGCCAGTGATCAGCCCAGCATGATTTGAAATCTGAATAAGCTGGAACCTGGACTGGAGCAGTGGGAGAAGGTGGGGGGAAATTGGAAGAATAACTAGGTTTCATTTTCTCCTTTGATAATTTCCCCTTTCTAGTTGGCAAAAGCATTTGATTGGAGCCTCTGCTTGGATGCACATGTTATTTCCAGAGCAATTGTTCCATCACTCAAGAGGGTCTAGGATCCCTTCACTTCCCTCTTCTTTATGGTGTGTAGAGGTAGAGTGGGGAAGGGACAGCTTTTGAAGGCACTGATAAATTCTGATTTTTTAAAAAAACTAATACATATTCCCACTTTTAATTGAATTTTTTTTTATAATGGGAGAGGAGAAACAAAGTGGGAAAGTGGGCATGGGTTTCCATCCTGTTACATCATTCATATACTATGAGGACAGGGTTTTTTTTAGGTTACCCAGGCAATCAAGAGAGTAGTATAGAACAAGGCTGATAGGAGTGTGTGTGTGTGTGTGTGTGTGTGTGTGTGTGTGTGTGTGGGAAACTAGTGCTGTATAAGGGTGGATATAAAGCTCATCAAGAATGGTATGAACAATCCAGAGGAAGAAAAACAAAACAAAACAAATTAACCCTTCAGAATCTGATGAACACTTCATAAAAAGTATCTCTTTCCCTTAATCCTAATTCCTCATACTGAAAATGACTAATTGTAAACATACTTATCAAAAATATGCATGTACAATACTAATCTAACCATAAACTGCTGAGAGGAGGGGGATAGGAAGGGAAAGTGGAAGGAAATTTTGTAACTTAAAAATATACAAGTACATATGGATGAAAAATTAAAAATAATAAATTAAAAAAGAATGGTATGAACAACTCAAGGATGAGAGCAGAGAGGACTTAGAGATCTAGAGTTGAAAAGGAACTCAGAGATCAATCTAGAACAATAGTCCTCATTTACAGACTAGGAAACTCTGACAAAGAAAGGATGATTTGCTCATGGTTACACAGGGGGTAAACATCAAAGCAGGATTTTAATCCAGGTCCTCTGACTACAGGGCCTGAGTTCATTCCATTGTTCCACATTGAGTTAAGCATCTGGAATCAACTCTGATCAGTTATAGAGTTGAGGAAATTCAAGAGGTTGAAAAGAACTCAATGGGCTATGGTATGGGTCAAGACTCTGGAGTGAGATTACCTGGGTTAAAATTCTTCTGGTTCTGCTCAGTTCATTTAGCATCAGTTCACAGAAGTCTTTCCATGTTTCTCTGAATCTACCATATTTATCATTTATTATGGCACAATAATACTCTATTAAGTTCACCTAACACTATAAGTTCCATCATTCCCTAATTGATAGGTACCTAATTTGTTTCTAGTTCCTTGTTAGAACCTTGGGTAAATCATTGGATCTCTTTGAGCCTCAGTTTCCTCAACTATAAAATTGAATAGGTAGTCCCTAAGCTTCTTTCTGCTTTGATCTCATGATCTGTTTCCAAGTCTATAAAACAAGGTATAATAATATCACTTACCAAGGGGTTTACTGGTAAATGTTTAATAACTAGCTATTCAAAAAATGCTCTTTTATGTTTACCTGCATTATTAATATTTTCTCCATTGCTTGATTAAATCTGGAGCATAAACAAAACAATAAATCAAACCCTGGTTGGTCACATTGTCTCTAGCAAATACTGTATATTGAAGGGAGACACATATTCAGCTATTATCACTCATGATCACATTAGCATCATTATTTTATCAAATTAGTAGAGAAAATTAGGATCTAGGAAATGACTCAGAGAACAGATATTTATTTACAATGAATACTTCATTGGAACCAAGGTCAGGAACATGAAGGGATCTTTGGGGGACAATGGGTCTAGGTGGACTTTTAGGATTTTATGCTTGCTTTCAATCAACATTCTTTTATTTGACTTTACCTGGGGATATTTCAAATCCTACCAGCAGGGGACAGCAACACTTCATGTCTTAGAAATGGCTAGGTTTGGTTTCATGGCTTTCGGACCCTTCAGGATGTCCAGAGAGAGCTTTATTGTGAAGGTGCATAATCACACTGGTCTCTAGCAGTTTGAGAATACCTTGGAGACTCAGTTGGTAGATGATGGATTGAATGAGGCTCCAATACAACATGGCCACAAGGAAGCCCAAACTTGCCATTATATACTAATGGACTCTGGGTCCTGTAAATAGGTGAATTATCTGCTCTGGCTAGTCAAAGTTGACAATCAAAAATAGTTGGTAACTCAGAAGATAACAAAAAGAATTTGGACATGGGTAGAAGGTGCTTAGAACAGTCCAATCCATAGGGAGTGTGGTACAATGAAAAGGTCACTGGATTTGAGTCAAAAGGTCTTGAGTTCAAATCCAGCCAATGTTGCTGTATAACTTTGGACAAATTCTTTTCTTCTCTGGGTTTCAATTTCTTTCTTTGTGTTAGTCAATAGACACCTATTAAGTCCCTTGTATTTTCCAAGTACTGTACTAATCTCTATAAAACCATGGAATTGGACTAGAGGATTTTTTGAGATGTCTTCAACTCCAGATCCTACAAATATGTGTTATTTCATGGCAAGGAGTCTTTTTGAAAAAAAAAAAAATCTAACCTGGAGATAACCTCACTTACAAAGAACTATTTTTGTCAGGAGAAAGGGGGTGTATATTTTTTAGATTCCATTTATGGAGTGGGGTTTTCTGTTTCCCAAACTCCAGGCTCTGGATGGTGAGGGATCCCTCCTTTTTTTTTTAACCTATTTACAAACACTGCTCAAGGAAAAGAGTATTTTGTTCAGAATAAGGAAAAATGAGTTTCAGTCCCATTTCCATGAGAAGGGGGATGGGATGAGGTCAACATGTGATCCAATGCAAGTTTAAATTTTTTCACCCACAAAATGAGGTGGGGGATCAGAAGGGCGAACTAAATCACTGTTTCCTAGACTAAACATACTGCAGCTTTTGTGTAGTTCATGGTGTAGGACCTGGAAGCTAGAGAGATAGAGGGAGGAGAAAAAACAAGAGAAAGAGAACACAAGGGAAAGTCATCTGCATTTTAAGTTTATAGGTTTCTTGAAAGGATGGGAAAATGCATCTATACAAGATTATTTGTAGCAGCATTTTTTAATTGAAGCAAGGAACTAGAAACAAATCAGGTACCTTTCCATTGGGAAAGATGGAATTCACTCTGTTATGCGAATGTAATAGATCATTATTGCACCATACTAAATAATAAATATGTGGATTCAGAGAAACAGGGAAAGACTTATATGAACTGATGTTACCTGAAATAAGTAGAACCAGGAGGGCAATTTATTAGGTGACCATAATAATAATGTGAAGAAAATGACTCTGGGAGACTTCAGAATTCCAGTCAAAATAGTGACTAATTATAACTTCAGAATCTGATGCTGAAACATATTTTTCATGTCTTAGTAGAGAGGAGATTGAGTATAGGTACCAAATGAGGAATATTTTCTCAGACTAATAATAATAATAATAATAATAATAGTAATAGTAATAATAATAATAGTAATAGTAATAACAATAAAATGTAATTACCAAATAAGGCATGAAATAATGATGATGATAATAATAAATGCTAGCATTTAGGTAGTGCCTTTGCAAACTTTAAAAATATTCTAAACTATTTTTCCACAATAACTCTTTGAGTTAAATTCTATTATTAATCCCATTTTACAGATGAGGAAACTGAAGAAAACATGAGCTAAGTGACTTGCCTCGGGTTATATAGTTAGAAACCATCATTACCAGGATATTGGCTTGTTTGGCGTGACTATATAGATTTGCTACAGGGGTGGGCTTCTTTTTTAAAATGGAGTGGTGGTTGGTTAATGGTTACTTAATGATAGGCACATGAAAGATTAAAAAACATCAAGGAAATGTTTTTTAAATGCACAGAAGAATCAAGATGTTCAAAATGGAACACAAATAGAGCAACTCTGTTACTAATTTATTAAGGTTAATCATATATATTTTAAAAATATATACTGTAACAAAAGGTTGAAATGACTTATACAAGTTTTTCCTGCTCTTGGTTGATTGAAATGTTCATATTTTCTAATGACTGCTCAGTTCACAATAAAAAAAATTTAAAAACAGAATAAAAGGAAAACCACATAATAAATTTCAGCAGCCTGAGATATATGATTCATTATGATTTGTGGTTGGATGAGAAAGACATCAGTCATTGAGAACATGAATGGCTAGAAGAGGAGATGGGTCAATAGCAAGAAGAAGACACACTGGACCGCCAGTCTGTGCTGGTGTATGCATGGAGGAAATGGTACTCTGTTGATATAATTTTAAAAAGCTGAAAGAAGGCTTTGCTGGATCAGGAGAATCATCTACAGAGAGTTGCCAGAAGGATATTAATGGATGAAAATAATAGGTTCATAGATTTAGGACTGGAAGAAACTCTGGAAGTCATCTATCTCATCCAGCTCCCCTTTCTAATAGATGAAGAAACTGAAATGCCAAGAGAGGAATTGATTTGTCTTAGATCACACAAGTAGTATCAAAAGTGGGATTTGAAACTACATGTGATAGAACTGTATGGAAAGGGTTTTGGTCTGTATCAGTGGAGGAGAGTACCCACATGAATCAGAGTGATGAGTAGCTAATTTATTCCTTTTGGAAGTAAATGTGCAGAGAGAGAGATGAAGGCTTGGGGGCAACTAGGTGGTGCAGTGGATAGAGCACTGGCCCTGGAGCTAGGAGCACTTGAGTTCAAATCTGGCCTCAGACAGTTAATAATTGCCTAGCTGTGACTTTGGACAAGTCACTTAACTCCATTATCTTAAATAAATAAAAATTTAATTAAAAAAAAAGAATGAGAGATGAAGGCTTATCATGGCCTAGAAGTGGGGAGGATTAGAGTTGTGGATCTTTTAAGGTATCTTTGGAAGTGATACAGTCCTACTGTAGGACAATAGACAATCAAATAAACTATTGATAAATTGGTCTATGAAGTCTAGAAAGCAATTTAGAACAATATCTTAAAAGTATCCATTATTAGGAACATACTCCAAAGAGATCAAGAAAAATTAGAAAGGACTCATATGTACAAAAATATTTGTAGTGGCACTTTTTGTTGTATTAAAACACTGGAAAACAAATGGGTGCTTGTCAGCTCTGTAATGGTTGAACAAATTATGGTATATGAATGCTGTAGAATGTAATTGTGTTTTAAGAAATAAAAATAAAACGGGTTGCATTCAAAGAACTCCAGCAAGATTCATGCAAACTGATGCAGAGCAAATTAATGAATTAAAGAAAATTCATAAAACACTTATTATGCATCAAACACTCTGATAAGTTCTGGGGATACAAATTAAAAAAAAAAACATCAACCCCAAACCGGAGATACTCCTTGCTCACAAGGAGCTCTAATTAGGAGAGGCAACATATACAAAAGATTTCAGCTTCAGGACCAGAAAAATCCAAAAGTCCTTATAGTATATCATCAATTTAGATGACATTGCTTAGGAGTTTGAAAAGCATAGTAGCAGGACATGTGATAAACCTCAAGAATTTGAAGATGTGGATGGTAAGGTCTGGTGGGGCTCTCACTGAAAGCCTGTAGTTTGGTGGTTCCCCTATCAGTCAAGTGAAACAAAATGCCACATCACTTTTCCTGACCTGTGGGGCTCATAATTGTTGGGAGTCAGTTGAGGGACTGGAAGGGGAAGGAAGGGAGTGAACAGAACAAGGAGGATAATTTATACAATGACTACACTATTACAATGGAAATCAACTTTGAAAGTCTTAAGATCTCATAATAAGGCAATGACCAGTCACAACTCTAGATGGATGTTAATGAAGCAGGTTTCCCACCTTCTGGCAAAGAAGTGATGAACTAGATATATAGAATGAGCTATCTTCAGACACAGCAATTATGTGGATTTGTTTTGTTTAATTTATTTTTCTTTTGTGGGGAAGTCAGCAATCAGTATAATGAGGTGGACTAATAGTGAAACTAAAAAAGAAAAAAGTATCAAACATTTGAAAAATACAGAGTAGAGAGTAGAAGAAAGTTCATAAGGGGACATAGACAAGTATGGTAATATTAGTATTACTACCAAGTTAAATTTAAAATATACTTTAAAAGCTCAAGCTAAATGTAATAGGAGTCATACTATTTTCATGTTCTTCCTAGTTTATGTAAATATATGTTCATCTAACTAATAATAAAACAAAACATTCTTAAAAAGTAGCCCATGCTCTCTCTACTCATACTTTGTTTACTTCTTTGTTCCAATCTGTCTTCCTCATTGTCCCCATTACAAATACCAAGGAATGCTATGAGGTAGCAAGACTAGTCTTTGAATTCCATTTGAATTTTTTTCTGAATTTAGTTCCATTTTGTTTCTTTTGATTTCCTAAAGTTGTGTACTGCATTTAGTTTAGCTCAGGTTTTGCCCCAGTAGAGTTTTCTAACTCTAGAGAAATATCATAGCAAAGCTTACCTGCTTCTTATTTGTTGATGCCCAAATATAGAAACTCTTCTCTTTTTGCTGTACTCATTCTTGACTACTTCCCTTTCCCTGACTTCTATAACATAAAGTGTTTTCACCTACCATTAACCCTGGATCCCAGTGGAACCCTCACTACTTAGGATCATTGACTTAAGAGCTGAAAGGGGCCTTAAAAGTCATCTAGTCCAATCTTTTCATTTTACAGATGAAGAACTGAGCTCCATAGAGGTTAAATATCTTGTCCAAAGTCATATGGGTCATAAATAGCAGATTCAAGGTTCAAAGTCAATTTCTCTAACTCTAATCCCTTTGTCCTTTTCAGGTTTTCCAAGTTCAGTATGGAAAATCAAACTGGGTAATCAAATTAGGCAAAATGTGCTGAGTCCTATTGATCCAGCACTCTTTAAAATGAAAAAAAAAATTCTGAACTTGAATATCAAGCAAAACGGACATAGTAGAACAAGAGATTTGTACCTGAAACTTTGCATATGCACTATTGTGCAGTTTGCTTTTATGTATAGTTATTATGTACAACTTGCTTTTTTAAAAAATATATTTTCTAAGTTGATCTGTTCTCTATGATTCCTTTTGGTCTTCCCTTTATTTTTTTCCTGTGTATTAAAAAATACTTCAGTGATCTCCCTCCCCTCCCCTCCTCTCCTCTCCTCTCCTCTCCTCTCCTCTCCTCTCCTCTCCTCTCCTCTCCTCTCCTCTCCTCTCCTCTCCTCTCCCCTCCCCTCTCCTCTCCTCTCCTCTCCTCTCCTCTCCTCTCCTCTCCTCTCCTCTCCTCTCCTCTCCCCTCTCTCTCCCTCCTCTCCTCTCCTCTCCTCTCCTCTCCTCTCCTCTCCTCTCCTCTCCTCTCCTCTCCTCTCCTCTCCTCTCCTCTCCTCTCCTCTCCTCTCCTCTCCCTCCTCCCTCTCCTCTCCTCTCCCCTCCCCTCCCTCTCCCCTCCCCTCCTCTCCCCCCCTCTCCTCTCTCTCTGCAACTCTATCCAAAGGTGTATCAGGACATATTTAATTTTTGACTCTCTGAAAAAATAGTACACATGACACACTTTTAAGTTTAGTCTGAATTTTTAACATGTTCTCCATAATTTACTAAATCTAAACAATCGACAATACAACAAATCAAACCCTGATTTGTTGTATTTTCTGATTTCTGAGGAGTAAATAAATACACTGAAAACTGAGGCTCTCCCTTTCTCTCAAATACTCTCTTCTCCCTTGGGAAAGACAAAAAACCCTTTATAACAAATATGCATAGTCAAGCAAAACAAATTCCTATATTGTCTATGTATGAAATAAATGTCTGTAACAAGTGCATCACTTCTTTCTCAGGAGGTTGAGAATGTGCTTCATTCTCAGTCCTTTGAAGTCAAGGACAGTCACTGTACCATCAGAGATCTTTCAAAGCTGTTTATCTTTACAATGTTGTTATTATTAAATTGTGTCCTTGTTCTGCCCACCTTTCTCTGTATCAGTTCATGAAGTCTTTTGTCATTTCTTATAGAGTACTTAATAGTTCATTAATTCATATATTTTTATTTGTTTAGCCATTTCTCAGTTGGTAGGCACCTCTTCAGTTCTGAATACTTGCTATAACAAATACGCTATAAATATTTTTATACATATTGACCCTTCTTTCTTTAATCTCTTTGTAGTATAGGCCTAATAGCAACACTAAGCATTCTATTTGTAGATCATATAAAACACAAATTTAAAAAAATATATATAAAACAATATAAATAATAAGGGAGAAGCAAGTAATAGAATTGTCTTCTCTGTTCTATACTAAATCAGTTCAGGGAATTATATAGAATAATGTCTTATATCCTAAAAAGAGCCTTTGTAATAGCAATATCCCTTCCCTACTCCTGCTGGCTTGCTTCCATCTATTCACTCGGAATTCCCCATTAGTAAGATACTTCCATTGCTTGCTCCTCTAGTCAGTCATCTGTGTTGCAATGCTATCATATTGACCTCTGGGTTTTCAGGGTCATATTGATTGCCATTTTGTCAGGTAGTTTCTATATCTTTCTTTCCTTACAACTTCATTTTCATTTTCCTCCCCCCCCCCCATTTCTAAAGCATTCTTTTAGTGGGTATGATAATGAGAATAAATAATAAAAAGGACTAATGGTAATTAAAATGCTATCTGAAGATAATTTATTGCATTTCCCTTTCAAACAATACTTGAATTATTTTAGTGGCAGTTCTCAATGTTTTTACCTCAAAGAGGGAATTTTGGCCAACTGAACCTGTAGGGGAAAAGACTTTGAGGATGTAGGCATGCTTTCCTTACCTTCCCCCCCTCACTCAAATTTCCCAATCCATATTGGAATAAGGTAGCCCTGGTGATTGTGAGGTGGTTTGGAAAGGAAGGGAAGATCCCTAAACATCCTGAAGGAAGAAGATTTGTTAACTGTTTGCCACTTTTACTGTGGAATAACTCTCAGTCAAAAAGGTTTCAATGATGGCCAAGATCATCCCTTCTTGCCAGACCTAAAGCTTTTAGTGAAGATAAAGGGCAGCAAGTTACTGTTCTTATAGCAGTGCTTCTTCTCAGTGATGATTGCAGCTAAATCCCGTTAGTTAGATGTAGGATAACCTAGAGCCCTTGAGAAAGGATTCTAAGTTTCTTTGTTGGTCAGATACTAGAAGTGATGAAACAAAATGAACCAAAAAGATTTAGTTATGAATATTCTTCTGACTCCCCTCAAATAGTGAAGATTAGACTAGTGTATTGATACTGTGATGGATTCCCCTGAGCACAAAATAAGTCAGCAGGGTTAGTAGGCTTGATAAGGAAAGACTCTCTCTCCAGATTATTCCATGGCACTGACCTGCGAACTTTTGTTTCCTCTTGTTTCTTTAGTTAGTTCAAAGAGCTGCCCCATACCCAAGAGTGGAGCTGAGGGTGGTGCCGAGCCATAGTTAAACTTGAAGAGAGGAGCTGAGAAGCAGTGCTCCACCCACACAAGGGTAGGAGCCAGATAGAGGGAATAGCTGCAATTCTCTTCAGCCAAAACCTCTGGCAACTAGATTGTTATATAGTTCATGTCTCCCTGTCACTTTTCCCAGGTCCGTGATACTCATCTTCCAGCCTCTTACTTAGCTCTGTGCTTTCTCTGTTGACTTTTAATCTGCTTATCTCTATGTCGACATTCACGGAAGTCTAGACACATCTGGGGGTGGAGAGGACATTTATCAACATTACACTAATGAATGTTAATGGATGTTCATCAAGGAGACCAGGACACCTGTGTGCCAACTCAACTCCAGAGGCAGGGCATTAACTGTCCTCAGAACAGAAGGCACAGAAAAGGCTGGGCAAGGTGTGGAAATGTTTCTCATTGAGCTGAACTGATATGGAATCTACTTGACTTAGTCAAGATAGTGTGAGTGTGATAGCAGTCAGTCAGTTGACTTATTAAGAGCACTGCAAGGAAAAAAAAAGCATAAGCAAGGGAGACAGTGTGGTATCTTAAGAGTATCTGGAGGGGCTTAAAGTTTAAAAAGACTAAAAAGTGAGGAAGGAACCAAGTTTTAGAAGTTTATAAAAACCAGACAGAAACTTATATTTGATTCTAGAATAGGGAACCAATGGATTTTATTGAATAAGTGGGAAAAGATCACATCTGTGCCCTAGGGAGATTGCTTTGGCAACTGAGAGGAGGATGAACTGGAGTGAGGAGAGAATTGAAGTTTCAGGAGACCAACCAGCAGGCACACTACTGCAGTAGTCCAGGCTGGGGTTACGGAAGCCAGATTGGTTGGTAACCATATGAAAAGAGATATAAATGAGAGATATTGTAAAAGTAGACATGGCCAGCCTTGGCATTAGACTGGAAATATAAGAGAGTGAGAATAATAAGGAGAGTGAGATGGATAACACCAAGGTTGTAAATCATAGTGACTGAGAGAATGGGGGAAAACTTAGGAGGGAATATTCAGGAGAAGAGGATGATTGACTTTGTGAAATGTCAAATGTCAAATGCAAGGTCATGAAAGCCCAGGATTGATAAAGAGCCATCAGATTTGTACTTAAGAGATATAGGTAACTGTGGAAAGAGAAATTTCAGTTGAATGATGAATTTGAAAGCCAGATTGTAGATGGGTTTAGAAGAGAGTGAGAGAAGCTGAGATAGAGGAATGAATTATAGAAGATTTTCTCAAGGAGTTTAGGCAGAAAAAGGAAGAGAGCTATAGGACAGTAATAAGAGGAGAATAGGTGGCTATAGTGAATGTTTGTAAGGATAGATAAGACAAGTGAATGTTTATAGACAGCAGGGAAGTGACCATTAGATAGAGAAAAATTGAAAATTAGTGAGATGATAGGAAATACAATGGAGAAGATGGGATGGAATACGATAAAAGGTACATGTAAGTAAATATTATGGGTCTTCTGTACTTTTTCCACTCTCCCTTTTCCAATCCATTGTGCCCCATGTCTTGGCTCTTCTAGCACCTTCTAGTTTTTTAAAATTTATTTTTATTAAAGATATTATTTGAGTTTTACAATTCCCCCCCCAATCTTACTTCCCCCCCCCCAACAGAAAGCAATCTGTCAGTCTTTACTTTGTTTCCATGCTGTACCTTGATCCAAATTGGGTGTGATGAGAGAGAAATCATATCCTTAAAGAAGAGACAAGAAGTCTAAGAGGTAACAAGATCAGACAATAAAGATATCTGTTTTTTCCTAAATTAAAGGGCATAGTCCTTGAACTTTGTTCAAACCCCACAGCTCCTTATCTGGATACAGATGGCACTCTCCTTTGCAGACAGCCCAAAATTGTTCCCAATTGTTGCACTGATGGAATGAGTGAGTCCTTCAAGGTTCACTCCCATGTTGTTGTTAGGGTATACAGTGTTTTTTCTTGTTCTGCTCATTGCACTCAGCATCAGTTCATGCAAATCCCTTCAGGCTTCCCTGAAATCCTGTCCCTCCTGGTTTCTAATAGAACAATAGTATTCCATATACCACAGTTTGCTAAGCCATTCCCCAATTGAAGGACATTTACTTGATTTCCATTTCTTTGCCACCACAAACAGGGCTGCTATAAATATTTTTGTACAAGTAATGTTTTTACCCTTTTTCAACATCTCTTCAGGGTATAGACCCAGTAGTGGTATTTATGGGTCAAAGGGTATGCACATTTTGTTGCCCTTTGGGCATAGTTCCAAAGAGTTCTCCAGAAGGGTTCGATGTGTTCACAGCTCCACCAACAGTGTAATAATGTCCCAGATTTCCCACAACCTTTCCAACAATGATCATTATCCTTCCTGGTCATATTGGCCAATCTGAGAGGTGTGAGGTTGTACCTCAGAGAAGCTTTAATTTGCATTTCTCTAATAATTAATGATTTAGAGCATTTTTCCATATGGCTATGGATTGCTTTGATCTCTTCATCTGTAAATTGCCTTTGCATATCCTTTGACCATTTGTCAATTGGGGAATGGCTTTTTGTTTTAAAAATATGACTCAATTCTCTGTATATTTTAGAAATGAGTCCTTTGTCACAATCATTAGTTGTAAAGATTGTTTCCCAATTTACTACATTTCTTTTGATCTTGGTTACATTGGTTTTATCTGTGCAAAAGCTTTTTAATTTAATGTAATTGAAATCATCTAATTGGTTTTTGGTGATGTTCTCCATCTCTTCCTTAGTCATAAACTGCTCCCCTTTCCATAGATCTGACAGGTAAACTAGTCCTTGATCTTCTAATTTGCTTATAGTATTGTTTTTTATGTCTAAGTCCTGTAACCATTTGGATCTTATCTTGGTAAAGGGTATGAGGTTTTGGTCTAATCTAAGTTTCTTCCATACTAACTTCCAATTATCCCAGCAGTTTTTTTTTTTTATCAAAGAGGGAGTTTTTATCCCAATGGCTGGACTCTTTGGGTTTATCAAACAGCAGATTACTGTAATCATCTCCTGCTTTTACACCTAGTCTATTCCACTGCTCCACCACTCTATTTCTTAGCCAATACCAAACAGTTTTGATGACTGATGCTTTATAATATAATTTTAGATCAGGTAGGGCTAAGCCACCTTCTTTTGCACTTTTTTTCATTAAGCTCCTGGCAATTCTTGACGTTTTATTTCTCCATATGAATTTACTTACAATTTTTTCTAACTCATTACAGTAATTTTTTGGAATTTTGATTGGTAGGGCACTAAACAGATAGTTTAGTTTTGGTAGAATTGTCATTTTTATTATATTAGCTCCACCTATCCATGAGCAATTGATATTTGCCCAGTTATTTAAATCTGATTTAATTTGTGTGAGAAGTGTTTTATAATTGTTTTCAAAAAGATTGTCTTGGCAAATAGACTCCCAAGTATTTTATATTGTCTGAGGTTACTTTGAATGGGATTTCTCTTTCTAGCTCTTCCTGCTGTATCTTAGACATATATGGAAAAGTTGAGGATTTATGAGGGTTTATTTTATAACCTGTAACTTTGCTAAAATTACTAATTGTTTCCAATAGTTTTTTGGATGATTTCTTGGGATTCTCTAGGTAGACCATCATGTCATCTGGAAAGAGTGAGAGTTTTGTCTCTTCCTTCCCAATTCTAATTCCTTCAATTTCTTTTTCTTCTCTAATTGCTGACACTAACATTTCTAATACAATATTGAATAGTAGTGGTGAGAATGGGCACCCTTGTTTCACCCCTGATCTTATTGGGAATGCCTCTAGCCTTTCCCCATTGAATATAATGCTTGTTGATGGTTTCAGATAGATACTGCTAATTATTTTAAGGAACAGTCCATTTATTCCTACACTCTCTAGTGTTTTTAATAGGAATGGATGCTGTATTTTGTCAAAAGCTTTTTCAGCATCTATTGATATGATTATATGATTTTTGCACCTTCTACTTTTTAAAGGGGATGGAATGCTTTAGAATGGGAATTGACTTTAGAGATCAGTCATTAGATCATAAACATAGAACATCTGGCAGAAACGGAAACTGAGATTCAGCCAAATGAAATGATTTTCCCTGTGTCATATTCCTAGTAAATACCAGACTAACACAGATCTTGGGACTCTAAATTCAAAAGCTGTTTATTCCCTGAAGGAAACATCTTTACCATTTAAATAATTCCAGTGCTTTTATAACAGTTGTTACTGAGTTATTTAGATACGATTTCATGGGCACCCCTCTTTGACACATGGAAATCCCTTGCCTTCCTATCTGGCCTAATGTTTATTCTTTAAACCCTCTGTAGAGTATCTACCTACACAATGTCCTAGAGATTTTCTTCTGGCCCTTTGAGTGATATCTCCAACATATCAGTTTAGAAGGTACTGAAACAGATTTTAAGTAATTGCTAATGTACATTTATTAGGCTTTTTGTTTGTTTGTTTTGTCCATCTCTTTTGTGTAGAGGAAATAAATAATTGTCCAATAACCAGAAAAAAGTTCTTCTATAATATTATTAGTAAATACATAAATTTTACTGGAAAGATAACTTATTCTGGTTCAGAGGTCCCCACATAAAGCTGGGGTTTTTGAAACACTGAGGATTGAAAGAATATACAGACTTTAAAAATTTAATTTAATTTAAATGATTCTGTCCAACTTGTAACTCTTAGCTAATGTCACTGTAAATCATACCTACTATCTCAATAGTCTTCACTTTTCTAGAATGGATGCCCCAACTGCACTTAGTTGTTTGGTTATCTTCTCAGTGTTATTGTCTACCTCTAACTTACTTTTCCAGATTTACTTTACAATTTTACTCCCAACTAAACTGACCAGGAAATAAAATTACCCACTAAATTTTTATGAAATTCTTAAATATATTTTGCCAGAGGGAATAACAACCCTTCCATTTAAAGAGTTTCCTTCCTGATTTAGCTAACTTTCAGCTATACAATGATTTTAGACATTTCTGAAGGACTCGTGGTGGAAAATGCTATTCCTCTTCTAGAGAAAGAACTGATGAAATTTGAATGAAGAACAAAATATACTTTTCAAAATTTTCTTTTTCTTCTTTTTTGATCTGTATTTTCTTTTACTACACAACTAATATAGAAATATGCTTTGCATTACTGCATATGCTTGCTTTCTCAATGAAGATGGAGGAGAGAGATAGGGAGTGAAGAAGAGAAACTGGAACTCAAAATTTTAAAAAATGAATGTTAAAATTGTTTTTATATGTAACTGAAAAAATAAAATATTAAAAGAGTTTTTCTTCTCTCCCTCCCTTCCTCCTTTCCTTCTCCTTCCTTCCTTCTTTCCTTCCTTCCTTCCCTCTTTCCTTCCTCCTTTCTTTCCTTCTTTCCTTCTTTCCTTCCTTCCTTCCCTCTTTCCTTCCTCCTTTCTTTCCTTCTTTCCTTCTTTCCTTCCTTCCTTCCTTCCTTCCTTCCTCCTTTGCTTCATTCTCTCCTTCCCTTCCTTCTTTCCTTCTACCATTACTGGATATACTACTCCACCCCAAAGGCATTGTTCTTTGTTACAAAGAAAATTATCCAAGGAAAACCAATCCATGTAGAGACCTCATCTGATAGCATATGAAACTTCCTCCCATTGTTAGTCTTACACATTTCTCTTGAAAGAAAGGGAGGTGCATTTCCTGATATCTATTCTCCTGTTGGCTTCCCAGTCCCTATTGGTGGCCACTATCCTGGGATTTGGACAGATATTGCATTCCAGAGTATTGTTTTCTATGGACCTGCTGCTACCCAGAGCAGAATGATTATCTACCAGCAACATGATGAAACTCTACTCTGCTCCTCAGTCTAGTATAGGGCACCATGGAAATGCAGTTCCTTTGGGGGTTGTCTCTTGGAGCTCTTCATTGCCCAACATGGCAAGACTGGGCCAAGCCATTTGGAGAGGGCTCTGGTGCAACTCCTCTATCATTATGAAATACATCCCTGGAGGTTTCAGACCCTCTAAAAAAGCATTACATCCTGCAGTCTCATACACTGAGCCACAGCCAGCGTTCATAGATTAATTACCAATGTAGGAGTTAATCAGAGATTTCCAAGGCAGCCATGGTGGGGATTTGAGAGAAATTAGGGTAAGCAGCTGCCAGACACAATCCCCTTGCTCCTGCATCCTCTCCAGGAGGCCCAAGACAGGAGGATTTCAAGGCAGTTCCTGGATGTGATCGTGTTTTCAACATGCTGATGGCTATGGGAATTCTGAGGAGAGCCACATAGAGGATTAAGGGATGGGGGCCAGAGAGGGGGTGGGAAGTGGTGCATAGCAGAACCTGGAGTAGAAGTAATAAGATGCACAGCTTGCTTTAGTGATGGTTGGAGCTGGGGGAAGTAGAGGCGATATGGAACTTTGAAGGCTGTCAAGCCCGGCAGAGAGAATCCACAGCGGCCCGGCCCTGTGTCTGTTTGCATTTGGGGCTTTAGAGGGGATTTTCTAACCAATACAAACAGAAAGAGCTTTGACGTCCAGACACTGAGATACTATAGACCTATTCTCTACCTGCCAGTTTCTGATGAGACAAGCTGGCAGGACAAACACAGGCTGAGCAAGTATGGAGAGAGCATGGCAAAGTCACCAGGGAGAATGGGAGCTGGCATGATGAAAGTAGGGCTCCTTTCCCACCTCTGCTAATGACTCTCCATCTGACTCCTCTCCATGCCTCCGTTTCTTCATTGCCAAGGTGGAGATTATGGTACCAATCACTCTGCCAGCCATCCTGCTAAAAGGTTGTGAAGATAAAAGATATTGGGAGGGAGGAAGGTAAACCGAGCTGAAGTCCTTGGAGAGAGAGAGAGAGAGAGAGAGAGAGAGAGAGAGAGAGAGAGAGAGAGAGAGAGAGACACTCCACACATGGTCAGACTTATGCAGAGATGAAGCGTCTGAACTAAAAGCTCTTCTGCCTCCAATCTCTCCCACCTTGTACTCTTGCTAATACTTGATATTCTTCCATTTGAGTCACTCTTTTAGGCAAAGGCAGTATTCATTATTAAAATGCAAAAGCCTTTCAGAAGGATGCCACACTGAGCCACTACTAATTCATTCAACATACATTTATGAAGTGCTTCTAATGGGGAGAAGAACCTAGGGCCTTTTTTAAATAAGAAAATCCACATTTATTAATCACCCGCTGTTTGCTAGGCATTGTGCTGGCTGTTGGGGGTGCAAAGGATGTTCAAGACCCATCTGGGGAAAAGAGTTGTTATTTTTTTGAGAGATGGTATGCAATTCATTAGGTAGGCTAGCAATGAACTGCCTATTCCTGGAAACATTCAAGAAGAGGCTCCGAGACAATCTATCATAGGTATCATAAAAGAGATATCTGAAGAGATGAAATAATCCTTTCCCTCAAGGAGTTTACATTCTACCAAGAGGAAAGCAACATATATACAAATAATTGAATGCAACATATATACAAATTAAACACAAAGGAAGCAACATGGTCCAATGGAAAGAATACTGACTCTGAGTCCAAGGGCATGGGTTCAATCCTACCTGTGGCCATTTGCTGACTTAATTTCTCTGATGCTCAGTTTCCTTATCTGAAGGATCTGGAATATGGGATTTGGACTTGGCTGGTCTCCAAGGTACCTTCTATATCTACTGGAGAGGGACAGACTCTTGAGTCCTCAAGGTTATAGCCATAGAATGCAAGTTTCCTTCAAAAGCTTTTAGCTTGAACCTGTCAATGGACTTAATGTGTGTCTGCCTTCTGATACCCAAGGTAACCAGGTTGAGAAAGGCTTGATGCCAGTGCATGAGTCATTTGGTATTGATTTTTTCCTTTTACAAATCCTGATGTCGAGACTTGGAGAAGCTACAGTCTCCCTCAGTATAGGGAGTCTCCCACATTGATGATATCACAATTCTTTTCAAATCCTGAAAAAACTTATGATACATGAGTTACTAGGTCAGGTTTCTTGAGGGACACAGAGATGAATAAGACTGCCCTCCAGGAACTTAGAGTCTTGGAGAAGTAAATTCAATTTTCTTCCAGTATCTCCTTCATGACACTTATGACAGATTGACTTAGAGCATTTTCTTGAATGTTTCCAGTAATAGGCAATTCATTGCATTATAAAGTAGATTGTCCAAGGAACTGCATTTTACCTGGGAGAGATTTAAACATAGGATGCCAATATCTATGAAGTTAATCTCATATGTTCAAAAGCTTCTATTATCAGTAAAGGTCATTTTATTGTAAACAAAAACTTCATTTTTCTATCCGCTATGCTTTCCACCTTCAATATATGATATGTATATATATACATATACACACATATATATATATATATATATATATATATATATATATATATATATATTAGGCACAAAACTGCCTTCTTATAACTTGTCCATTGGTTCTAGATCTGCAATTCAGTTTTCTTTTCAATGTGAAATCCTTTAAGAGATTTGAAAATAGTGCCTACAAATCCCTTTAGTCTTATACCCTTCTGTCTAAATATCCTCAGTTCCTTTATTTATTCCTTGTATTATGTAGTTTCTAGATACTTCACCATCTTGTTTGTTCCCTTTGTGCTATATTTTTTTCAATATTTCCCTTTAAATGTGTTATCTAGAATTTAATACAATACTCCAGATGTGGACTGGCTAGCACACAGTGGAACTGAACTCTATTTTCTGTGATGTGGACTAAACTTCAATTAATGCATTACTAGTCATAGTAATTAGAAAACTAACCTTGTAGTCAGCAAGACTCATGGTCAAGACAACAGAATCAAAATTCAAAATTATCTTATCATATTGATACATTAGATTAAACATTCTGGCTGTTGTGACCAAGAACAAGCCATAGACTTTGATACTTGTCAGTTCTCTAAGACTATGAATTCTATTTGTTGGGGCTCATTGGTGGAAAGATAAACTCATAGGTCTAGACTCCTCAACTCCCCAGCCCCAAACGTTCATTAGCTTTTTTAAAAAAGTGGTTTTGTCATTGTTGCTTCATATAAAACTTTTTTACTTCTCAAACCTTCTGACTTCTCTCCAATTCCCTATTACTTTTCAAGATGGAACCTTACCTTTAACTTGTCTAGTGAAGCATCATGAAGCAACTAATCTAAAATGGAATCTATAATTAATACAAAAATTCTTACACACTTGGGATTTGCTACAGAATGACAGATATAGACAGAATATTGGCAATGACAGATGGAATCTAGGAAAAAGGGAGCTAGATATTTGAAGTTGTAAGTGTCTCTAGCACCATCCAGGGAGAGGTTGTCCTTGCACAATCTAAGGCATAAGTATTCTATTATGTGTGGCATACACTACTGGTTGATATAAAAATGCATTAAAGGCTAACAGACGCTTTGCTCTAAAATGATCATACTTTAGACATTACCAAGTCACCAAGAATTTATGAAGTACCTCCTATATATTAGGCACTGTGCTAAGCACTGACAATACAAAGAGAAGCAAAAATAGAAAGTAGACAAATGAAATATATCCAGGATAAAATGAAGATAATCAATAAAGGAAAGGCACTAGTGCTAAGAGGGACTTGAAAGGGTTTCTTGGAGAAGATAGACTTTTAGCTATAAGAAGAAAATAACAAGATAACAACAATTTTAGCTACAAGAAGTTAACACAAGATAACAACAACAATATAATAACACTAACAAGATAACAACATTTAATCATATTTTTTTAAAAAAAATAATAGAAGCTTCCAAAGAACCAGATTTATCAGGGGATATAAACATATTGGGCAGCTAGGTGGTAGAGTGGCTAGAATACCAGTTCTGGATTCAGGGAGACATATTGCTAAGTTCAAATCTGGCCTCAGATTTGAAGCTCAGATTCTTAACTATGTAACCCTGGGCAAGTCATTAAAAACCTGTTTGCTTCAATTCCCTTATTAGTAAAATGAGCTGGAAAGGAAAATGGCAAACTTCTCCAGGATCTTTAACAGGAAAACCCCAATTAGGGTAATGAAGAGTTAAAGACAACTGGAAAATAATTGAACCAACAAATATGAGGCTATTTGTTTTCATTTTGCTGAAATTTTTGTTATTTTCTTAACTTTGAATTGAGCTGTATTTTTAGAGATATAATCTATACTTTTTTGGATGTTTTTGTTAAATATTGACTTAATGATACACTAAAACATCTCTCAAACTGATCTCCTTATGTAGCTATCACCCTAGTTTTACCTTTATTATCTCTCATCTGGACCACTAAAATAGCCCCCAAATGATTTCCCTGCCCTAAGTTTCTTTCTTTTAAGATCTGTTCTCCATACGGCTCTTATAATGATATTCTTAAAACGGGGCTGATCACATTACTTCCTTTCCCAGTGGTGCCCTTTTTGCTTCTAGAATAAATATATATACTCCTCAGTTTGGCATTTAAAGCTCTTTGCAAGCTACCTTTAGCCTACTTCTCTATTTCATTCATCTTTGGGAGCTCTCTCTCTCTCTCTCTCTCTCTCTCTCTCTCTCTCTCTACTCTCTCTCTCTCTCTACTCTCTCTCTCCTCTCTCTCCTCTCCCTCTTTTTTTTTTTTTTTTTGGTTTTGTAGGTAATGGGGGTTGAGTGACTTGCCCAGGATCACATAGCTAGTAGATGTCTAAGGATGAATTTGAATGCAGGTCCTTCTCATTGCAGGGTTGGTACTCTATCCACTATACCACTTAGTTCCTCCCTTTGGGAGCTCTTTAGGCAAACTGGTCTTCTTGCTCTTCCTCCCTTGCAACATTCCATCTTCCATTTCAGTGCCTTGGCTTATGCTATCCCCTACACCTGAAATACATTCTACATCTTAATGTGTTAGAATCTCTAGCTTCCTGCAAAGCTCAGATAAAAAAAAAAAACATGTCCTGAGTGAAATTTTTCTGCATTCTTGTAACTGCTAATACATCCCCTCCACTAATACTCTGCTTGTATTTTATATGTTCTTATATGTATATTATGTGTGTTGTTTTTCTTAATATAATGTAAATTCTCTAAGGACAGGGAATGTTTAATACCCCTTAGATTATTAGCCAAACTTTCCCCAGTTTTTGTATATTAGAAAGAAAGTGCTTTCATTACTAGGTATAAGTATTTAGATCTTAATGGAAGACATCATCCTCATTGCAAACAAATATAAATGGAATTGATCATTTATAATTCAGTGTTTTGTGAATTAAGGGGAAATAAGTTCCTTAAGACTAATCATTACCGGGTTAAGTGATTCATTGGCGTTTTGGAACTTGTAAAATTCAAGTTTGGACCTTGAAGAATCCATCCCTTAGACCCTTCTTACAACTTAGTGGTACAGTGGTTAGAACTCTTGGCCTGGAGTCAAGAAGACCTGAGTTCAAATTCAGTCTCAGATATTTCCTAGCTGTGTATCCATTGGCAAGTCACTCTGCTTCTGTCTACCACAGGTTCCTCAACTGTAAAATGAAAATAATAACAGCACTTACCTCTCAGGATTGATGTGAAGATCAAGAGAGAGACAATATTTATAAAGGGTTTAAGCATAATCCTGACTGAATAAATGATTGTTTTCTCTTTTTTACCTTCCCTCTTATGTGACTAAACTAGGAACAGTCTACCAACCTTGCCCTAAAAATATCTAACTGGCAACTTCTGGCAACAAGCTGGACTGCAGAAGTTGGCAAGAGCCTAAATATTTCCAGGAAATAGTATATACCTTTCAGAACAGAACCCCTTAGCTTAGGAAGCTGGGAAGGGAGGGAATAATTTGGAGCTCCTTTGTAATCTGTGAAAATAGATGCAGTCTTGGTTCGGGAGCACTCTGTAAATCCTGATCCAGGCAGAAACGAGTCTCTTCTAGATGAATTCTAGTCCATCAAATATATTATTGCCAAAGTGATTTCCTCTTAATGTAGAGCTGACCTAGTGGCTTTCCTATTAGTCAATTCCAATTATATAATATCAATGCTTGTTTAGTTTTTAAAGCCCTACCCAACTTGCCTCCATCCTATCTGCTCAGTCTCTTTGGATAATACTCTGATATTCCATAATCCTGCCAAACTGACCTTCTCTTGGTTCCTCCCACACTCCATTTCCTGTCTTTCCTAAAATGCATTCCCTCCTTATTTCTATCTCCCAGGTCCATTTTTCTTTTTTTCCCTTCTTTGCTTCCTCCTCCCCCTCCCATTTTTTTTTAGGTTTTTGCAAGGCAAATGGGGTTAAGTGGCTTGCCCAAGGCCACACAGCTAGGGAATTATTAAGTGTCCGAGACCGGATTTGAACCCAGGTACTCCTGACTCCAGGGCCGGTGCTTTATCCACTGAGCCACCTAGCCGCCCCTCTTTTTCTTTTTGCAAGGCAGTGGGGTTAAGTGACTTGCCCAAGGCCACCCAGCTAGGTAATTATTAAGTATCTGAGGCCGGATTTGAACTCAGGTGCTCCTGACTCCAGGGCCACTGCTCTATCCACTGTGCCACTTAGCTGCCCCCCCATTTTTCTTTAAAGATGTAATTCAGGTATAATTTTCTGCTTGCAGTCTTTGCTAATCCTTCTTTTCCAAACTACCTTGTGTTTAATCACTTTTATATATTTATATTATATATAATATACTTGTTATATTGTATATAATGTATACTTAATATATTGTATATGATTTATACTTATATTGAATATAATAAACACTTATATTAATATATTGTATGTTATGTACACTCATATTGTATATACTGTATTATTACTTATAATTGCTTATATTATTATGATATATTAGTATTAGTATATCACATTAATGTCATATAATAAATAATAATTGCATTAGTAATTATCAACTATAATTACTATATTATATATATGATGTGTACTTATGTTGTATTCAATATATACCTATCATATTGTCTATTATATTTACTATATTGTATATTTATACTAATTATATTGTATATAATGTTTATTATATACTTATTCAATATATTGTGTTTATGTGGACAGCTAGGTCATACAGTGGATAAAGCACTGACCTTGGATTCAGGAGGACAGGAGTTAGAATCTGGTATCAGACACTTGCCATTTACTAGCTGTGTGACCTTGGGCAAGTCACTTAACCCTGATTTCCCCTCATCTAGGGTCATCCTCTCCAGTCATCCAGATTCATCTCTGGCCACTGGACCCAGATATCTCTGGAGGAGAAAGTGAGGCTGGTGACTTAGCATAGCATCCTCCTCACTTAAATCCAATTCACGTGGTTGTTATGGCATCACCTCCCTGATGACATGGTCTTCTTAAAAAATTAAGGACAAATATTGTGTTTATATGTACAATATACATATTACAGCTACACACACACACACACACACACACACACACACACACACACACACTTATTGTCTCTCCATTAGCTCCTTGAAGGCAGGAAATGTATTTTTATCTTTGAATCTTCAATTGTCTAGCACAGTGCCTTGACTGACAGTGAGTATCAGGGTTTGGTCCCCAATGTAACATGAGTACTATTCATCTGAGACAGACAAGAGGATCCTCTTGGCAGCATGGTGGTAATAGTATTTGGGGGGGGGGTTTAGAGACTGTCTGTTGTATTCCACTTTAACCATCCCTGTGGATTCCACCAGTGGGAGTAGGAGGAAGAGAAGCCAGGATCCCTCTAGCCAGACACCAGGGGAAAGGCTTTTAAAATTTCTAAAATGTTTCTAAAATTGGCAACTTTCTCTCTTTGTCTCTGCTGGTGTGGGTGGAGAGGAATGGAAAGAAATGGACCCTATCAAGTGTGGAGCAGCAGGCTACCTGAGTTGCATTTACTTTGGGTTGTTCACCCTTGTTCTATCGTTTTCTTGCTTTCTGAGGAGAGCTTGTGAAATGCTGTAATCCTGTTACCCTTGTCCTTTCCAGTCCAGGAGTTTTAAAATCCAATTCCCTGAGAACAGTCGCAAACATAATAGATACAGATGTCAGAGGAAATGCCAGAGAGGGTATTGGTTTTCTCTGCCAGCTTGCCAAGGGGTGGTTACCAGAGAGCAGAGGTGGTGCTTGGGCACTGTTGACATTATCCTATTTCAGCAAACTGCAAAACTTGGAGTTTTATTTTTTGTCTTGCCTCCCTCCTCTAGCTCAGTGCCTCAGGCAGTGTAGGCAAACAATAAGGCTTAATGATTTATTGGTTGAAATTGATCTTAACTTCTTGAAGATTCTCCCCTCCCAGTACCATATTCCTTTTCCTCTAACCATTCCCCATCTCCCCACTTCTACAATCTTTTCTTCCCTCCATACTCAGGACCAGAATATATTCTCTTTATTCCTGGTCCAGAGACCTATTTAATCTTTTCTACCTAGAGTTCTATTGAGCTTGACATTATTTCTTCCTTGATGAAGCTATACAATTTTTCTAGTCAAATTTGAATGTATCTGTATTTTGGATCTCTTTGACTCCAGTGGGCCTCTTACTTCTCAAGTCCTTGATGAATAGATAATACCTATTAGACAATGATCATTGACTTTGATGAACCTTGTCAACTTCTTAGAGTATTAGCTTATCTCCTCAGAATCTATCCTTTAGATTTTTGTCTTCTGACCAGTTTGCCTTTCATTAGTAGAAAGAATGCTGGACTTGTCTTCTGATGCTGATTAGCTGCAGGACTATGGATAATTTATTTTATATTGATGAACCTCAGTTTACTTAAAATACATTTACTGTGCTGTTAGGAGAAGCAAATATATTGAAGTATGGAAAGTACATTGTGAACTTTAAAGAGCTATTTTTGTTGTTTTTCAGTTGTGTCTGACTCTTCATGACCCCATTTGGGTTTTCTTGGGAACGATACTGAAGAAGTAGTTTGACATTTCCTTCTCCTGCCCATTTGATAGATGAGGAAACAGGGGCAAACAGGATTATATGACTTTCTGAGGGTCTGAGGCCAGATTTGAACTCGGGAAGATAAATCTTCCTGATTCTAGATCTGGCATTCTATACACTGTACCATTTGCCTGCTCTAAAGAGCATTATACTTGTATCATGGCCTTAACTATTTGTTTTTCTGCTGTATCCACCATGTTCTCATTTCTGGTATCTGTTTCCCTTCCACCTGTGGTCCTTTCATACTCTCAGCAACTAGCTCACAGATAAGAATTCCTGCAAGCCACATATTGACTTAGAAAACCATATTTTAACATTACCTATGTCCTATTGTATTTTTATTTATTTTGTTAACTATTTCTCAATTGCATTTTAATTTGGTTCTGGCCTCTGTTCTATACTGTTGGAACTCTGTCTTTGATTCTGCTGCACTAGCCCACAAGATTGGATTTTCCAGTCTTTGGTTCCAAAGGAAAAGAGAACAGATGTATTCAACAATGATTCACTGGGATTAGGTAATTAGAAGTGACTATGAATGAATTTTTCATGCTGCCAGTGGCACCTGAGCCTTCACTGGAATTCACCATGGTTCACTTGATGGTCCTGAGTCCTGCTAGCCTGAAGTACCAAACATACTTGTGGAATGTTTTTTTTTCCCATGGTAAAAACAAGCCTCAGGATGACTGTGGGACTTGCTTGTTGTGTATTAGCCTGGCTCTCTATCACTCAAATATAGGAAAATGTGAAGATTTATGGGATTTCAATCCAGCTCAACCCTCATTTTACAGAGGAATTGATTAAGGACCACAGAGAGTGACCAACTTAGTCAAAGTTATTCATGTAATAAGTGACAGAGCCACATTTGAATTCAGGTTCTCTGATTCTTAAACCAGTGATGTTATTTTCTTTTCCTTTGCCATGCCATGTTTATGAGGGGTGGTATGACTGGGTTTTAAAAATTATTAATCATAATTTTATAGGACATTACATTAAGGTTTGCAAAGTACTTTAAAAATATTTAAAGTAGTTTAAGAATTAAATTTAAAATTATTGAATTTATAAAAAGTTTAAATAATTTGCAAATATTATCTCATTTTATCCTCACTATGCTTCTGGGAGGTAGGTGTTATTATTCTTCTCATACTATAGATGAGGAAAATGAGGTAAATAGAGATTAAGTGACTTGCGTAGGGTCACACAGCTAGTAAATGTCTGAGCTTGGTTTTGAATTCCAATTTTCCTTATTCCAGATTTAGTGTCCTCTCCACTGCACAATATAATTATAAGTATTATTAAAATAAACTCCCTAAGAGACCCTGAGTAAATCAAGAGTTAAAAAGAGCCTGCTACAAAACAAATTCCCACATTGACCACATCCCAATACATCTGCCTCATTCTGCCTCTGTCAAGAGGTGAAGCTTTTTTAATATGCCTAACTCTTTGTTACAAGGTGGTTCAGTGGATAGTGTACTGGGTCTGGAATCAGGAAGAACTGAGTTGAAATCCAGCTATAGACATTTCCTAGCGGTGTAAGCTTAGACAAGTACCTTAACCTTTGTTTGCTTTAATTCAGTGGAAAAGGAAATATCTTTGCCAAAAACATCCTATGGACAATTTGTCTATGGAGTGATGAAGAGTTGAATACATCTAATTGATGATTTCTTTTTTCTTTTTTCTTTCTTCTTTAGTGGGAGAGGGGAAATGAGAGAAAGTAAAAATAATTGGTTGGTATTTGAAAAAAATTAATGAAAAAAAGAGAACACTATCAGAGCTTTATAAATCTCCAAGACTGTTAACTGTGGAGAAGGTGTTGATCTGCATTAGAAGAGGAGTTTTCTTCACATGGGAATTCTCCATATTCATGAAATCTTAGGTTCAGTTCCTATTATCCTTTCATAAAATTCTTTTTAAAAATTATTTATTTAAGGCAATGGGATTAAGTGACTTGCCCAAGGTCACATAGCTATGCAATTATTAAGTGTCTGGGGTCATATTTTGAACTCAGGTCCTCCTGACTCTGGGCCAGTGCTCTATTCTACCCTAGGAGCTGCACCATCGAGCTGCTTCCCTTTCATAGAATTCTAGTCAGTCCCAGAGTGACCAAATACCAGTTTTAATACTTTTGTTTGCTACTATCTAATGGCTCAAGGTTCATTCAAAAGCTGTAGCCTATAGATCAGGGATATGCTGTTAAATATTTAACAATGCCTCAGGGAAAAAATGTGCTCATAACACAGTTTTAAGTTTCATCTGTGTTATTAACATTTTTCAGTTCCTTTTTTAAGTCTAGACAATCAATAAAACTATAAATCAAGCCCTGATCTATAGCTTTTGCTGATTTCTGATACTGAAAATTTAACACTCCATTCCTGCATAATCCTGCAATAGCCTTGTAATTCTCTCTTTGTATTCTTCAGGCAAGTCACTGATGGTAACAGATTGGAGATTTTGAGTACATCCAGGGTAATGATAAACATTTGTCAGGAGAATTAAAGTTTTGCCCAGTTTTGCCCAATTTAGGAGATGTTTTTGTTACCATTTTAAATAATGCTTCAGCTAAGTCACCTGAATCTAACTTAGGCCTAGCTGAGGTTTCTTCTTTCTCTTTCCCTTTGAGTCTGTGCTCTGTCTAACTCTCTCTAACTTGCTTCTATTCCAAATTACACTTTTTTTTCGTGATCTAACCTTATCTTTGAAGAATCAGTTATTTTTCCTTGGTTCCCCAGGTTTTTTGCTTTTGTTTTTGTTTTTCGTTCTCTAAATTCTTTCAAAGTTCTCTCTCAATTCCTCCTTCCAATAAACCTCTGGACCTTTTTTGTGTCTTGGATTCTTCTTCAGGCTACAGAATAATATTTTTCTATGAATAATCTTTTCTCAGAATATTGTTTTTAAATGTATAAAATAAAATACATAGAATTACAAAGGAAACAAATTATGCTTAATGACAGTTAACAACGGAATGAGAGAAAAAGTTCAGAAACCCCAGATTAAGAACCTCTGCATTAAACTAACTAAACTAATTGATTCTTTTCCTCCTTCTAATTTTTCTCTGCTCTCCTACATGCCTGGATTCCACTTTGATTATGTTATACAATCTGAGAGTCAGAGCCTTCTGTATTTCCAGCCTTCTCCTTATGCCCAAGGGATACTTAATGGGAAAGACATGGCGAACCCATTTAAATGCTTTTGCTACAACTCTTCCTCCTCCTATTGCTAATCTGTTATACATCCTATGGATAATAATCACTAAATTTGTAGAATACCTTTTAACTAAGCATGGATTTCCATCTTGATTCTTCTACTTAATACTAGAGTAAACCAATCATTTCTCTGGTTCTCAGTTTATGTGTATAGAGAAAGCCACAAGATAATCTCTAAAGTACCTTCTAACTCTAAATTTTAAGATTCTTATTTTATTTAACACAGGGCAAGAGTCCTGTGAAGGTCTTCAAATCTCTAGTTTATGGATGAGGAAACTGAGCTTTGAGGAATTGAGTTGGCCAAGGTCATAGAACTAGTAAACAGCAAATCCAGGTTTCACCTAGTCCCAAATCCAGCCCTCTTTTTGAAAAAACCCTCATAAACTCCCTCATTTATTCATTCACTTAATTAACAAGTATTTCTTAAACATCTACTCTGGATCCAGATACTCACTGTGTTAGGGTCTGAGAATACAAATGCAACTGAATGAAAAAATCCCAGCTGGAAAAGAATTGTCATTTTAACTGGAGAGACAACAAGGGCATATCTAAATACATACTGAATAAATATGAAAAGAACAAATTCAAAGAGATGCAAAGAACTTTGAGAGGGAGAGCACTGGAAAATGAGGGGATCAGGAACAAAGCTTGGTGTAGAAGATGGTGTTTACCCTGCTGTCTCGGAGGAAGAGGTGGATTCTGGTATATTTAGCCTTTTATGTTGAGGACACCTCCAGTAACAGCCTAACCAGAACACTGAAACTGGATAGGACCATACAAATCATTAGCCCAATGCTCTTATTTTTCAGTTGAAAAAAACTAAAGCTTAAGGAAGGAAAGTATTATTTCTCTAAGGTCATAACCATCACAGTCGGGACCAGATAAGACAAAATTCCTCTTCCCAGTGCAATTCACCAGGGCACCGTGGCAACATTTTCCTTGGGAATCCAGATTTTAAGCTTATTTTCTTAACTAAGCTAGTGTCCATAAATTTCCCTTTCTTCTTCATGGGTCATTGCCTGAATAAGGAATACTTGTCCATAACAATTCAGGCTTCTTAGCAAATACACAGAATCAGTTATTTTCCCTTGTTTCTCCAAGTTTTTTCCTGGCAAACTGAACTTCTGAAAAATACTTATTAATCACTTGATTGAACATCATGGGTTCTGTGGGGCCCTTGGTAGGTTTCTTCTTGTCTTAGCTTAGACTAGTTCTCACACTTGGAATGACCTGCCTCTGCATGAAATCTTCACTCACAGTTCTTGACCTTTATTAAGCACTTCAAAATTCTCAAACTTCTGGGCAGCTAAGTGATGCAGTGAATGGAGAACTGGCCTTGGAATCAGGAGGATGGGAGCTTAAATCCAGCCTCAGGTACTTGATACTTATTAGGTGTGTGATTTGGGAAGCCACTTAATCCTGATTGCCTCACATCCAGGCCATCTCCAGTCATTCTGATTCATACCTGGTCACTGGACTCAGATGGTTCTGGAGGAGAAAGTGAGGCTGGTGACTTAGCACAGCCCTCCCCCCAATTCAATTCATGTACTTGTCATGGCATCATTTTCCTTATGTCATAGTCATCAAGAATGAAGGATAAGCATCATCAATATCACCCAAACTTTTCCTGCATTTATAATCAATATTACATTATTTTTACTTTTTTAAAATAAGAGTTATGAATGCTTTTTAGTTTTATATCACAATCACTCCCAGAAATGTGCTTTCTGTGTCTTCTCTCCCTTCACCATAGTTGTAACAAAGAAGGTTGTTATTGTTCAGTTGTGCCCAACTTTTTGTGATCTTTCTTTTTTTTTCAAGACAATGGGGTTAAGTGGCTTGCCCAAGACCACACAGCTAGGCAATTATTAAGTGTCTGAGGCCAGATTTGAACTTAGGTACTTCTGACTCCAGGGCCGGTGCTCTGTCCACTGTGCCACCTAGCCTCCCCTTTTGTGATCTCTTTTGAGATTTCTTGGTGAAGAAGATGAAAAGAGTTAAATGACTTGCCCAGGATCACACAGATAGTAAGTGTCAGGTCAGGAAGATGAGTCTTCCTTACTCTATCCACTGTACTTCCTAGTTGCCCCAATAAAGAAAGATAGTTGAACAAAAACAATTAGATGTTCTTGTCTGAAAATTCCTACAACATTCTGCCCTAGTAGCCCCCTACCTTGCCTCTGAGAACATTTTCATGAACTTTTCTCTGGGGATCAGCCTGTATATGTTAATTCTATGATGTTTAGAACTCTGCTATGACTACTCCTGGATTCTGATGGATTTGATCTGTTATCTTATTTATATATCTTTGCCTTTTGCAAATTAATGTTCCTCTCCTTTCTCATATTGTGAGATTTTTTTTGCCAAAGAATTCCCATGAACCAGTACTCCATAAAAGACCTGTTCAGTATCTTGAAAGTCTGTATTTCTTTTGTTCTCCTATTATTTTAGGAGCCTAGTAGCCTGGCAGCCTGGCACCTGGCTGGCAGAGGAGCACTGAGGCTTCCCATCTATTATCCTTATCAGATACATTATCAGCTCACCACTTCTTCCTGGGATGTACTTTCTTCAAGATGTCTTTTGTTCCACCTCTTGTGTGTAAGTCATTGCTGGTGATATTGAGCAGTGGCAAACTATCACCTTCTCGTTGTCTTTTCATTACCCTTTGGGTCACTTGCAATTTAGATTTGTATGTTCCCTGATTTGCAGCCAGATCACATCAGTGGGAAGTGATTATTATTAATATTCCTGTGGCTGTACATTCCATAGCATCATACTATATTGGTTAGAGAATGGATCTTGGAGGAATGAAGACCTATCTGATTTTAAATCTTATTTGTAGAATCAGAGAGTGAAGTCTGAAAAGGACCTTAGAGTCCACCTAGTCCAACCAAGTCATTTTAGTGATGAGGCTCCCAGATGTTAAGGGATTTGCCTCTATTTAGTAAAGATCACAGTGACATTTGAACCCAGGTCTTTCTAACTCTAGATCTTGTTTTTTTTTTTATTATACCACACATATATCTATATGACCAAGGCAATTTCCTTAAGATCTCTGACAATTCTGAGACTGTAAGGTGTGGATGAAATGCTGATATACTTTAGGGCAGAATGTTTCTACACTGAGTGTTCCCACATTAATGAATTCATGGGTTCAGACAATGCCATTAGGGCCACATGAATAGACCTGTTTGTGGGTGTGGGTATGTAAAGGATGGCATAGTTAAGATTTCATTTGGCAAGTTGGATATGCAGATGTGGGTGAGATGCTTGTGGCAAGTGGACTGCTTTAGAATTGCAAGGTTAGCCTCCGGAGACTCTTTTCTCCTCGACTTTTATCACACCTGCTGCTTTGTGAGCCAAGTATTTATATACTTGTGTGTGTGTGCAGGTCCAGGTCTAGGATGTCAGTAACATAATGAGCATTCTGGGTAGAAATCATCTCAGGGGACCTAGCTCTGCCACTTGGCCTTGCCCTTGGACCAGAGAGATGCTGTTAGGTGGTGGCTGATATGGGAATAGAGGACGAAGCTGTCATGAAAAAAACAGAACAGAACACCAAACCAACTTGGTTTTGCACTTGGGTACCAGAATTCTTTTTTGGGGGGGCAGGGTGGGTTGGGGATAGATATTTCTCCACTTACTTTTCTTCTAATTTAATGTGCAAGATTAAAATTCAACTTAATTAGGAGGATTATATGTCTTATAAATTTAATATTTAATATGCAAGCAGAGGCTTTTTCCCCTCAGCATATTTATTAAAGATGTCCTGGGAGGAATGATAATGAGTCATGACGCAATAAATATTTGGAATGAAGGAGTCAGAGGGAAGACAGAGGAGAGGGGGATGGGGGAAAAGGGAGAACCAGGCCTTCTCAAGAACAAGTAGGGGCTGGATGGGAAAATAATGCTTTCTAGCAGTAATGAAAATCATGGCAGTGGAGGATATGTCTAGAGTTGTGAGCTTGTATTCTCATCCTGCAGGTGCATAGGGGCATCCTTGACTATTTATATTGACTAAGCCAGGACTTACCTGCATCTTTTTTTCAGGATATAGAATATCCAAAAAAACTGGATGAAAGGTGGACAGTACAATGGAGTAATCTGGATATGTGGAAATGTATTCATGATTGCACCTCTTATGCAGATGTTTATTGTGAAACAGTATTCATAATGGTTGTGAAGTTAGGGAGAGTTCAGGAGGGTGGGCAGAAATCTTAGTATTCAGCACTTTAAGAGACCTGAGAGATTATATAATCACTTTTATTAATTTTTAATTTTCCTTTCTTTGCAAGAAATAATATGTCTAGTCACTTTTAAAAGAAGAGATGAGCTTATACACTAGCTTGGTGATCCTGGGCAAGTCATTGAACCCTGTGTACCTCAGTACCTTATCTGTAAAATGATTTGGAAAAGGAAATGCAAGCCATTCCAGTATCTTTGCCAAGAAAACTCCAAATAAAGTTATGAAGAATTGAGCATGACTGAAATGACTGAACAATAAGAATGCATTTAGAGCTAGAAGAGATCTTGGAGGTCATCTAGTTCAATATTTTCATTTTTTTTATACAGGTAAAAATCCAGACAAGAGAAGTTACTTCAGATTATAGCATGTTGAACCCCTCCTCATTTTACAAGTGAGGACAGTGTGACTCAATGAAGTCTGGGGTTATCCATATAGTAAACAGCAATGACTTTTCCAAGAACACATAGAGAAGTGACAGAGTGTCAGAGAAGAAATTCAAACCCAGAAGTCAGCTACATCCAGAGTTGTTGTGAGATCAAAACATATAATATTCATAGTATTGCATAGCATAGTTCCTTGAATATAGTATACTCTTTTTTTAGCTTTTTTTCTAGGCAATGGGGTTAAGTGGCTTGCCCAAGGCTACATAGCTAGGTCATTATTAAGTATCTGAGACCGGATTTGAACCCAGGTACTCCTGACTCCAGGGCCAGTGCTTTATCCACTGCGCCACCTAGCAGCCCAGAATATAATATACTCTTAATAAATCCTTATTCTTTTCTTTTTTTAGATCTGATCTTTCTACTGTACCAGTGACATCAAATTCAAATAGAAATGGGAATCCACTAAGCCACAGAAGGATACCTGCAGGTAACATAATGATTAAGAAAGCCGTATATTGACATTATCAGTGTTCTCTTGTATTTTTATTTATTAAATATTTTCCAATTATATGACCCAGTCCAGAGTATTGTGAATCTTATGTCTTTTGTTGGACATTTAGGCACTATATCATGTATATAATGTAGGGAAAGCTTTGTGACTTCTTTCTAGGAGGATTTCATATCAACCCTCTATTTTTCAGAAAAATCTTCTTTCCTGTACCACATCCTCTTACTTATTTTGTCAACCTCTTCCATTATCACTACCTGTCACTGTCCTTTTTTGTTTTTTATTCACATTAAGCCCTTTTTGTGGAAAGAGCTAAGAAATTTCAAAAAGAAACCTCTTCCCCTTCTTTACAGAAGTTGGGGACTGGATGTGTGGAATACCGAATAAAATGGCAGACCTTTTCAATGTGTTGGTCAATTTTATTAAATTGTCTCCCCTCTTTTTAAATTTTTATTATGAGATAACTCTCATTGAGGGGGCAAGGAAGGAATAAATTGAGAACTTCAGATGATTAAAATAATTATTTTAAAAGAAGTCCCAGACTTGAATGCTGCAAGGCTAATTGATGCTGGATAGCTCAATCTCCTTCTGTCTCTGGTTCTAACACTGTGTCCTTGTATTAGCTATTTCAACACAGTAGCCATCCCTAGCATCTTGAACATGAATACACCCCCCCTCTGTTTACCCTTTGGCCCTCTCCTATTTCACCCTTTAGCCCTTAGGCCAAAGCTGAAGTCACTGTGAGGTGTGTTGCTATGACAACTCTAAGCAAGCAAAAGGTTTGAATTTGTGGGGAGGTGATTTGGAGAGAGGGATGGAAATAATTTCTGATTTCAGCAGTTGCTGGTCTCTCAGGTGAGACTTTCACTGAGGTACAAAGGAAATGTCCCATGCACTGATTTTTGCTTATTGTGGCATTATTGAGGAGGATATGATTTTAAAGTGCAGGACACAAGATGGCTTCTGAGCAAGCAGGGTTTGGGAAGGAAAAGAGGAAAGGAGGGATTGTGATTATAATCAGTTATTAGAAATTGGTATGATCAGGTTCCAATACTGGGAACATTTTTCATTCAGACACAGTAGGGAGTAAGATGAGGCATGGAAAAAAGGAGAACGTAATAAACCCAGAATGTCCAGCAACTCTGGGATAATGGAAATGAGGGGTGGGGTAGATGGGAAGGGCGATAGCAGTGAAGTTGTATATTTGGGAATGGATGGGCTATGTAGACTTAACTCAACCAGTATTGGGAGAGGGTAGGTCACAAATTGTGAAACCAAATGTCATTTTTGTCTTATGTCCTCTGGGGTCATAGAGTGCTAGAGTAAATAGAATGCTAGATTTGAAATCAAGAAGATCCCTTATAGAGCTGGAATCAGGAAGATACCTTATTATCTGTGGCCTTGGGCAAATTGTTTAACCTCTCTAAACTTTAGTTTCTGAATCATTAAAATGGTGACAATAAATAGAATCCACCTTGCAGGGTGAGTTTGGGGAGATGAAATGCAATCAAGTCATTGCATTTCAGCATCCACATCTTATCCTTGATATGTGACCTTGGCAAGTCTTTAGTATTTTAATACCCTAGCATCCACAACATATAGCAAGCATAGCATCCAACATCAGATCTCTCAGGATCATAGGGTCATAATTTTTAAGCTAGAAGGGACCTGTAAGGTGATCTAGTTGATTTCCTTCATTTTATAAATAAAGAAACTGAGACCCAGAAAAGGGGTGACTTGTCCACAGCAAAAGTGAAATTTGAATGCATACCCCCAACTCTAAATTCTTATTCTCTTCACATGACTCCAGACTGACTCTTCCCTCATGGAAGGAAGCAACTTGAGTTCCATGCACCCAAGTGTTAGTGAAAAGTTCAAACCAGGAATGGGTAGGGCTATTCAGTATGATTTAGGAGTGAAAAAGAGGTGTGTTATTCTATGACCATATGAACCATTAAACTCTCTGGAACTCCAAGGGTATGTCAGGGTAACCAGGTTAAGCAGCTTAGAAGGTGACTTGAAAATCTTTCGATTCAATTTATTTTAATTTAATATTTTTGTTTGTTATTTTTAGGATTTTTTTGGCAAGGCAAATGGGGTTAAGTGGCTTGCCCAAGGACACACAGCTAGGTAATTATTAAGTATCTGAGACCGGATTTGAACCCAGGTACACCTGACTCCAAGGCCGGTGCTTTATCCATTGTGCCACCTAGCCGCCCCCATTTTAATTTAACTTGATTAAATTTTGGTTAAATTCAACTAAAGTTTTTTGCCAAAGAATGTGTGAAGTGCTAGGGATAAAAAGTGCACAACCCTGCAATATCTGCCAACCAAGAAATCCATGATCCAGTTAGGCTGGGTATGTGAAAATAAAGCTTATTATGTATACAAATACCTAAAACACAGCTTTAATAAGATCAGTTATTTATGTTCAAGTTTTTCAAGGTGACAGTATTTATTAAATGCTTATGGTATACCAGACATTATATTAAGAACTGGGGATACAAAAACAAGCCAAGAGAAAAGATAGTTCCAGCCCTCAAGGAACTTGTCTTTTTTAATAAGGAATATACATTGCATCAGAATATCATTTATTTCAAGTGAGATCAATGAAAGTTTCTTCTTGGATGAGGGATTGCTTTAAGTTGGGCTTATTAAAGGAAGTGATCAATTTTTATCTATTGTGGGAAAATTTCATTCTATCAATCTGTCAGGAAGCTTTTATTAAACACCCACTGTGTGCTATTTACAATGTTTTGCACAGGGGATTCAGACACAAAGAATGAAAGAAATCAATACTCCCAAGCAACTTATGTGATAATAGGTAGAGGATTATGTCCTACCTTAAAGGAGAAGAAGAAATCTTAGGAATCACAGAATTTCAGAGTTGAAAGGCAGGACCCTCATTGCTATAACCCAAAAGAAAATTGTCATATAGCCTCTTCCTGAAGAACCCTAATAAAGAGGGACATATGATATTGAGTTCACTTATTCAACTTTGGAACTCTTTAATAATTAGGAAGTTTTTACTGTCTAAGGTAACTGTGGAGCTTGAGCAAGTCACTTCCTATCCTTTACATTTGGATAGGGATCTTCAAGTTTCTGTCCCTTCTAGCTTGAAATTGATGATTATTATAGACAAAAGAAAAGTTTCTGATTTACACTGGAATGAAATTCATGATAATAATATTGTAACAAGGCTCAAAAAAATCAAAAACAACAGAGAATATGACTCCTTAGCTTATATAACAAATGTAAAAGCTGCAAGGGACCTTAGTTTTTCTGATCTAAATTCCTCACCATTTGCAGATGAAGGAGCTGAGGCAAAGAAATTCTTATATGACATTGAATATAATTGAATTATCCCTGTTGCAGAAAGGTTGAGATCATAACTTGAATAGGAACAAGGGGGTCTCAGATGATATACCCTGAATTTTTTTGGAGGATTAGTGGTCATGGGCACACAGTCTCTCTTGGATTGGCCCTGACTTCTGCAGATTGCATTTGTAATTAGAAGCAGGGATCAGTTTGAAGGTCGATCAAATCAGCAGAGAAAAACTAGCAGAAAGAAGGGAAGTTTTGAAAGTGCTTCTTCCTATCTGACAAAGACCAGGTTAGAACTAATATATGCACCCAGGTAGTCTGTGTATTGTATCTTCTGGAAGTTTACATGAATCATTAAAAATTGGACTTGTTTATGAGAGAGGGCATTTGGATTTGAGACATAATTTTATGTGCACTATAGAAAGACTTGCTTGCAGTCATTCTTTTTTTCCTATAGAAGATGGGATTTTATTTTTTTAATTTCTAAAATATTTTATTTGTTTTCCAATTATATGCAATAGTAGTTTCTACCTATCATTTTTTTTAAAGTTTTGAATTTTACACTTTTTCCCTCACTCTCCTTTCCCTCCCTCAGCCCCCCCCCCCACAGAAGGCAGTCTGAAAATCTTTACATTTCCATGCTATACATTGATCAAAATTGAATGTGTTGAGAAATCATAACCTTGAGGAGAAAATAAAATATTAGAGAGAGCAAAATTATGTAGTACATAAGACACATTTTTTTTAAATTGAAGGTAATGGACTTTGGTCTTTGTTTAAACTCCACAGTTCTTTCTCTGGAAATAGATGGCATTCTCTGTCACAGGTACTCTAAAATTGTCCCTGATTATTGCATTGATGAAGTTAGTAAGCCCTTTAAGGTTGCTCATTATCCCCATGTTGCTGTTGGAGTGTACAATGTTCTTCTGGCTCTGCTCCTCTCACACAACATCAGTTCATGCAAGTCTTATAGAACAATAGTGTTCCATAACATACATATAGCATAATTTGTTCAACCCTTCCCCAATTGATGGACATTCACTTGATTTCCAATTCTTTGCTACCACAAACAGGGCTGCTATGAATATTTTTGTACAAGTGATGATTTTACCCTTCTTCATGATCTCTTCAGGGTATAGATCCAGTAGAGGTATTGCTGGATCAAAGGATTTGCACATTTTTATTCCCCTTTGGGCATAATTCCAAATTTCCCTCCAAAAAGGGTGGATGAGTTCACAGTTCCAGCAAAAATGCATTAGTGTCCAAGATTTCCCATATCCCTTCCAACATTGATCATTGTCCTTTCTGGTCATATTGGCCAATCTGAGAGGTGAGGTGGTACCTCAGAGATGGTTTAATTTGCATTTCTCTAATCAGTGATGATTTAGAGCAATTTTTCAAATGACTATGGATAACTTTGATTTCCTCATCTGTAAATTGTCTTTCCATATCCTTTGACCATTTGTCAATTAAGGAATAGCTTGTTTTTATTTTTATATATAAATTTGACTTGGTTCTCTCTATATTTTAGAAATGAGACCTTTGTCATAAATCATAGTTGTAAAAGTTGATTCCTAATTTATTCCATTTCTTTTGATCTTAGTTACAGTGGTTTTGTTTGCACAAAAGCTTTTTAATTTAATGTAATCAAAATTATCTAATTTGTTTTTAATGATGTTCTCCATCTCTTCCTTGGTCAAAAATTGCCTGCAGTCATTCTTAACATTTTAAAACTAAAAGAGGTTGGAGGCATGATTTTCTGTGAGCTGAAAATAAAAAAAAACTGTTGGCTTGGATAGAGAAAAAATGAGTGATGGTGCCTCATTGTTATGTATTACAGGCATTTGAGTCTTGCTAGCTCCAATCAACTTTCTCAGAAATTATTCTGAAGCAGCCCTCAGGGAAGGATATTGGTAGAGTGGTGCCCTACAGAACTCTCCTGGGGATGTTGGCTTGGAGAGAAAGCTTAGGTGAGTGCCCAGTAACAAAAACAGCAGGATGATGGGATGAAAAGCCATTTTTGAGTTAAAGGGCAATTGAGTCTTAAACTAGGGATGAGCAGATTTGGAATAAGTCCTTGAATCAGACCAGATATAGTTTCATAATTTCTTTATTTTCATAGTTGTTCAACTCTACTCAGAGCTTCTCTCAAAAAGAGGGAGAGAATGAAGTTTGCAGGGTTTCCTTTTAAACATTTAAAAATTTTGAACTTAAACACCAAAATGGCGATTTTCATGCATACAGACATTTTATGAAACCATGGAAGTACATTTTGCCATGTTTTAAAAGAATAAGTTCTACAAACTCTTCTCAAAACTGTCCTATTTGTATATTCTTCTGAAAATCCTTCTGTTCTCTTGAAAGTGATTTGAAATGGACCATTTGATTCTCTAAAATATGTTTGGTAACTAAAGCTCACCTGTTGGTGAGCCCTGGATATTTCCTGGAGTAGCAATAGTGGACATGGTTATGGGTATGATTGATGATATTGACTCTGTTTCTTTTCTCTTAACATTTTCCTACATTTTCCTACTCTGCCTTTTGCATAGCTCCTGCCATTGCTTACCAGGGAGAAGGGGTCATCATAATTTTCATTTCAGTTTTGTTGACTAGGTTACACAGAAGGCTCCTCTGCATGTTTGCATTGTAATTTTCAGGGGAAATCATGCTAAACTTTCAACTCAATGAGCTGCCATGGTTCCAGTTCTCTCTGAGCTGGGTCTTGAACATTCTTTTTGGCCCAGGTATTCATTTTCAATCAGGAATTAACTTCTTGTTCTAACACTGTTGAAGACTGCCTTCACTCTTACAAGGTAATTCTTTTATTCAACCTGACCAATTTCATTATCTAATTTTCCATGTTTGGAGAATAGGTTTGGAATCCAAACCTACTTTTTTTCACTTTACCAGTTTGGAAAATAGGTTTGAAAACCAATCTTTTTTTAAGTCTTCTATGACTCTTAGCTCAAACCTCTCAAACTCCCTCAAACCTCTTAGCTGAGTATCTCACCTCTTTATTGAGAAAATTAAGGTCATTCAATGTGATTTCCCTCTATTCTTTTTCCTTTCAGCTTCAAAACCCCTTATAATATTGATATAGTGATAATTCACATAATGTTGATATAAATGATAATTGATATAATATGCTTGGCTCCCCAATATATGGGGAAGGAGTGGAGGAAGGGAGAGGATTTGGAACTCAAAGCCATCCTTCTCATTTCTTCCAGCACAATAGTATTTGAATCTTGCTAGCTCTTAACAACTTCCAGAAGTTATTCTGAAGTTATTCCTCAGAAGTTATTCTGAAGGAACCAGCCATTTCCCAACTGATGGGCAGTTTTAAGTCTATTTCTGAATGATGTAGCTCTTTTCCTTAAGTTGTGACTAGTCTTCAAACAAGAGACTTTCTAGCAAAAGAGCAGTTCTCTTTTTGTACCACATTCTTGAATTGCCCATGAAAAGCATGTTTGTATTTTCTCTAGAGAAGTTATAAAATGGGAGTCAAGGGAGGATAGAAACTTTGAGAGAGGTATTAGGTTTCAACTCTAGCTTCACTCTCAAAAGACAATTTTTTAAAAAATTCTTACCTGAATTAAATGCAGACACTGAGAAAGATGGAAGAGCATTCATATATGGAGGAACATATACACATATGCATACATATGCAATAATACAGCAACATGGTCATATAAGACATGCACATGTACATAGAAATCCTAGTCCATATACATACATCTGAGTAGGAAAGGAGGCAGAGGGACCTGGAATGTGTAATGGGTAATTCTACATCTTATCCACTTCCTTAATCAAAAACTCTGACTTTCCACTCTATCTGGACATAGCTGCCATATGACGATAGAATTTTATTATTCCCATAGAATTTTGTTATTCCCAATATCTTGTACTTTCCCTTTTCCTCCCTTCCCCTCCCCTCCCCTCTCTGTCCCCTCCTCTTCTCCTCCCCTTTCCCTTCCCCTTCCCCTCCTCTCCCTCTTTCCTTTTTCCTTTCCAGAGAGGAGGTTGAATTTAATGATTTTAGAAGCCAGACAAGAGAGAGTTAAGAAGAGAGTGAGAGGGAGGGAGATAAAGATACCTGCTATAAACAATTTTCTTTAAAAATGAATCATTATTCACTTAAAACATGGAGTTCCAAATTCTTTCCCTCTACCTCTTCCTCACCCATTGAGAAAGCAAACAATATTATATCATTGATATCATGCAAAACATACTTCCATATTAGCTATGCTGCAAAAAAAGCAAGAAAAAGAAATATAGTGAAAAGAATATACTTCATTTTTCACTCAGCATCCAACAGTGTCTTTTGAGAGGTAGCATTTTTCATCATGAGTCCTTTAGAATTCTCTTGGATCAGTGTCTTCTTCAGAGTAGCTAAATCTTTCACAGTTGATCATCATTACAATATTGTTACTGAGTCAATGATCTCCTGTTTCTGCTCACTTCACTCTGCATCAATTTATATATAGATTTTCCAAGGTTTTTCTGAAACCATTCTCATCATTTCTAATACTATAGTAGTATTCTATTGCAATCATGTTACAGCTTTTTCATCCATTTTCCAACTAATGGGCATTTCAATTTCCATTTATTTGCAACCACAAAAAGAGCTGCTATAATTATTCTTGTGCAAATAGGTTCTTTTTCTTTTTTAAAAAATTGTTTTGGGATATAGACCAAGTAATGGTAATGATGGGTCAAAGAGTATGCATAGTTTTATAGCCCTTTGGGTCTAGTTCCAAATTGTTCTCCAGAATGGTTGGATCAGTTTACAGCCCCAACAATACTATATTAATGTCCCTCTTTTTCCATATCCCCTCCAGAGTGTGTGTATAGAGAAATTTCTAAGGAAGTTTAGCTTCAAAAGGGCTTTATTTCTTTCTATACCTGTTTTTTTCTTCCATCACAAACTCTAATCATCCAGACTTTAGTACTATTTTTAGTTCATTAGTCCTATTTTGATTTCACTTCCTTCTCTCCCTAATCTTAACTATATAGTTAACTACTTCAGTGCCACAATGGCTTCTGCTCCAAGTCCTTTACCTTTTTGTCCTATCTCCATTTATCCCTTGCCACATTCTAATTCTTATTCCCATCCTCCATCTCTTCCACCTCTACTCAAATATTGTTGAAAAGAGCTGGGAGAAGTCACTCAATTTTGCTCCATGTGTTGAACCTCAACTCTAGCTTCACTCTCACAAGACAATTTTTTTTAATTCTTACCTGATTAATTCCCTTATCTCATTTCCCATGTCTAGAGAATAGGTTTGGAATCCAAATCTGTCTTGAATGACTTCCATGTCTCCTCTCCCTCAATCCTCTTAGCTGAGGATTTCACCTCTTACTTTACAGAGAAAATTGAGGTCATTCAATGTGAGATCCTTTGACTCTTCTTTCTTTCACCTTAAAATCCCTTGATATCATCATCTCTACTCCTATTTTTGGCCAGTCTATGATAAGGAGTTGGTCCTTCTTCTTTCCATGGCCAACCACTCTATATTCCCCCCGGCCTTGAAAAAAGAGACTAGATTTCCTCTTGCCTAGGTTGGAAGTGCAGTGACCTTTCATGGGCTTAATTCAATGGTTGCTCAGCATGGAAAATTATTAAATGTCTGAGACCAGATTTGAACTCAGGTTCTCCTGACTCCAGAGCTGGTGCTTTCTCCACTGCACCAAATAGATGCTGCCTCTTTATAATTTTTCACTTGGTAACCTCATCAATCCTCATGTGTTAAATGATTATCTCTGCAGATGACTCCAAGAGTTTTATGTCCAGACCTAGACTCTTTCCTGAGCTTCAGTTTCACATCATCAACTGTCATTGAATAATTCAAACTGGATATCCCATAGGCATCTCAAATTCAGCATATCTGAAACAGCAGAATTCATTAGCTTTTCCCTCTAAACTCGCTTCTCTTTTTAACTTCTCTTTTATTGTAAAGAGTGTCACCATCTCTCCATTCTTCCAGGTTTATATCTACAATATTTCACTCACTTCCTCACTTTCCTTACCCTACATAGCTAAACAATGATCAAATCTTGCTATTTTTTGCCTCTACAACTTCTAGCACAGGTCTTCCATTCATATAACCATTACGCCAGCTCAGGTTCTTACTACCTCTCACCTAGACTATGACAATGGTCTCCCAATTGTTTACCCAGTTTCAGGTTGATTCTCTCTATATATTTATCTAACTCCTGGCTATCAAAGTAACTTTCCTTAAACACCAAAATAACCATATCATTCCCTAACTCAATGAACTGTAGTGACTCTCTGTTAGCATTATGATAATATATAGACTTTAAAAACTTTCCCAACTTGACCCCAATCTTCCTTTCCAATCTTTTTCTTTATTACTCACCTTCCCACACTCCTTGTTCCAATAAAATTGGCCCTTCCTCCATTCCATTTCCTGTCTGTGTCTCTGTAGGTAGCTAAGAGGAATAGTGATAGAGTTCTGAGCCTGGAGTCAGAAAGACCTGACTTCAAATTCATACTTAAACATTTATTGTTATGTTAATCTTAAAAAATCACGTAACCTCTGTTTTCCTCAACTATAAAATGGTGATAATAGTATCTACCTTCTAAGTTTGTGAGGGCCAATGGTACACAGTGTCTGGTATATAGTAAGTGGTATATAAATAATAGTTATTATCAGCTATTATTATCATCTGTGCTTGCTATCCCCTGTTTGTGAAATGCATAGCCTCCTTACTACTACCTCTAACTTCAAGATGATACTTAAATATCATCTTCTACATCATCTTTCTTGATCTGCTAGTACCCTTCCTCTCAATCTACTTTGTATTTGTCTTGTATTTATTCTGTATAAACATATTTACATACCAGGACATCTCTTCCCTCTTGGAGCATTGTAGTTACTCTTGTGTAGGTGAGGTAAGATGGGGAGACTGGCATATTCATATTTGTACATGTTATCTCATCTGATAGAATGTCAACTTCTTGAGAGGAGAAATTAATTGTTTCATGATTTTTTGTGTGTGCATGTCAAAGTATATGCTTAATAAATTCTTACTAATTAATTGACTCCCCCTCCAACTATTGACTTGCTGAGTGACTTAGGGTGACTTACCAGTCTGTAATGGAAAGATCTCTGGTCTGGGGAATCTGGAGACAAAAGGTCTCATTGTGACTTTGCTACAATGACCTTGGGGAAGTCATGTCAATGATTGATGTTCAATGGTCTTATTTGGTTTTCACTGGATCATCTTTCATCTTCCTTCTATTCCCTAATATGTTGTGACTTTGTAAAATAACAAATTTTAGAATAAAAAAGTTTTTGCCAGTGTTTTTGAATTTCACATAGTCACCTGTCTTTGTAGTTAGATGTTGGAGTGGGAAGAGCAGTGCTGTTTTTTAGGGGGGATGCAGGCCAAAGGTCACAGCAGAACTCAGAGTATTTTCCTTGCTGTTTTTCTGACATTTTTGGGAATGCAAGTATGAAAACAGGATGGGAAAGATAGTATGGAGTTGTGAAAAAGAGAGGGGGACTTGTAGTCAGGAAGAACAGAATTCAAATCTCACTTCAGACACTAACTCAGTAAGTCATGGAACTATCCTCTGTCTCAGTTTTCTCATTAGTAAAATGAAAGACATTAAATTAAGATGACTTCTGAGGTTCCCCCCCCCACAACTTTAAATTTTTGATCCTATGATGTAGGCATCTGACCCCACCACCCTAACCCTTGTAGCTCAATACCCCAGAGTCAGAGAAGGAATTTGAGAGGGTTATAGAAAATTGTGCAGACTGAAAAACTAGAGTTCTGCCCTTGAGGGGCTACTGAGGCCCAGATTTGGGCCTCTCCTCTCTGAGCATGAGGTCCACCTTGTAGAAGACCTGGGGTGGGCATGAGCTCAGTGTCTAGACTGTAGCAGAGTACCACCCCTTCTTCCAGGAACAGGAACAGAGGGAGACAGCCCTGTTTTCCCTCCACTTCCCTCTTCCTAGTTGAACAAGGGAAATCAGATAATTAGGAAAAGAGGTGGAAAGTAGGCTGCTGGTAGTGAATGAAGAAGAGCAGGTGAAAGGGAGAAGGATTTGAATTTTAAGCAAAGGCTGCTTGAAAGGAGATTTCCCCTGGCACCTCTGTTGCTTTTTCCAGTCGGCACTAATTGGGCCCCATCAGCAGGCTCAGTAGAGGAGCAAGAAATGAATAGGCCACAGAATGAAAAGAGCTGTCTCTTTTTCTGAAACAGGTCTCCAGATCCAATCCGTGGCTTCGAAGGGGCCATTTCAGCAACTTTAGTAGCAGGAACAGGCCACGATAACAGCATTACTGGCAGAGGCAGTGGCAGTGGTGGTGGCGGCAGTGGCAGCGGCAGCGGCAGCGGCAGCAGCGGAGCAGGAGCAGTGGCAGCAGCAAATGGTTGGGCGGCTGCTGGGATTCTGGGGGAGAACTGAGGACAAAGAGAGAAGAATGGGGGGATGGAAGAGTGATGCATGGACTTATTCAGCAGTCTCTTCCTTCTTTCCTCAGGAGAGTGTTTCTCCAAAGCTTTTTGATTCAGAGAAGTTGAGAGGTGGGGAAGTCAGGGTCCTGATTTATACTATGACATACTACTTCTTGTTAGTCACCCCAACCTTGGTTTCTTGGAAAAGTGGTCAGCAGGAAGTCCTTGAGGCAACATTGAAGGCAATCAGTCAAATATTTATTTAGATAATAAGAACACTATGCTAAGTACTGGAAATACATATTCAAGCAAAAAGAAAGATAGTGTCTTTCCTCAAGGAGCTTACATGCTAATGGGGGAAGACCAATATGCTTTTGATGGACATTCTCAAGAACCACCAGGTTTTTATGGTTAGACTTCTTGATTGGGAGACCATGAGCCTTGATCTACATTGGTTCGAAATGACACACTTCCTTTCCAGAAATAGCAAGAGTGTAATGATTGGGATGCCCACTATTTATTTCTCCCAACAGATCTCCACCTCATAATCAGAAGATGGGGAATGGGGATGTCGAACTGGGTGGTGGGAAACCTATGAAACTGACTACTTCTAGGATTCAGTGTTTTCCTCTGGATAATGAAGGAATTAATTGATCTAAGTCATCTCTAAGATCTTATTGACTCTAAAATACTTGGGAGTGTAATTCATAGATTATTGGAATGGAGGGGAATTGAGAGATTTTCTTTATATCAAGACCCTCATTCTTTTTTTAAAATATAAATATTTTATTTGTAGCCATGTTAAACATAGATTGATATTGAATGTGTTGTGAGAGAAGAATCCGATTCAAAAGGAAAAAAAGAAAACATTAGAGATAACAAAAATGACATAATATATGACAACATTTAAAAATTAAAGATAATTAGCTTTGGTCTTTATTTAAATTCTACAGTTCCTTCTTTGAATACAGATGGTATTTTCCATTACAAGTCCCTTAAAATTGACTTTGATTATTGTACTGCTGAAATGAACATATCCATCATGCTTGATCATCACTCCATGTTGTTAATGTATATACTGTTTTTCTGGTTCTGCTCATTTTACTCAGCATCAATTCATGCTAGTCTTTCCAGGATTTTCTGAAATCTCATCCCTCATGATTTCTTACCAAACAATAGTACTCTATCACATACATACAATTTGGTCAGTCATTCCCCAATTGTTGGGCGTCCCCTCATTTTCCAATTCTTTGCCACTACAAAAAGAGCTGTTATGAATATTTTTGTACATGTGAGATTTTTACCCTTTTTCATGATCTCTTTCAGGATACAGACCCAGTAGGGGTATTGCTGGATCAAACGGTTTGCACAGTTTAACTGTCCTTTGGGCATAATTCCAAATTGCTCTCCAGAAAGGTTGAATCAGTTCACAACTCTACCAACAGTGCATTAAATGTCCCAGTTCCCCCACATCCCCTCAACACTGATCATTATCCTTTCTAGTTATACTATCCAATCCGAGAGGTGTGAGTCTAAGGATCCTGAGAGATACTTTAATTTGCATTTCTCTAATCAATAATTTAGAGTAATTTTTCATATGATTGTAGATAGCTTTGATTTCTTTGTCTGAGAATTGCCTTTCCATATCCTTTGATCATTTATCAATTGGGGAATGACTTTTTTTTCATAAATTTGACTCAGTTCTCTTTATATTTTAGAAATGATTCCTTTGTCAGAAACACTAGTTGTAAAAGTTGTTTTCTAATTTACTACATTCCTTCAATTTTGGTTGTAATTTGGTAATTTGTAATTTGGTTTTAATTTAATATAATCAAAAACAATTTTTAATGTCCTCTATCTCTTCTTTGGTCATAAACTGCTCCCCTTTTCATAGTTCCTGTTCTACTAATTGGCTTATAATAGTACCTTTTATATCAAGACACTCATCTTCCAGATTCAATTCAATTTGAATTGTATTTGGTAAAGAAAGAGTTTTAGTTTTGAAGAAAGACTTGTGCTCACTTCCCATCTTTGCCACTTACAATTTAATCTGACTGGGACCACTCATCAGCTTCTCTGAGTCTTATTTTCCTCATTTGCAAAATGAGAATGTTGAACTCTGTGGTACTTTCTAGTTCTAAATTTATGATCTTATGAAGCTATTAAACATCTGAAAACTGTACTAAGGTGGCAGTGAATAGAGCACTGTCTTGGAAGGTAGGAAGACCTGACTTAAAATCTGATCTCAGACACTAAGTGTGCTACCCTGGATAAATCATTGATTGCCTCTCCCCCCCCCCCAAAAAAGAAGAAATTGGGGAAACAAAGAGGGAAAAACAATCTCTGATATTGATGAACTTATATTCTTCTGGAGGATATGAAATATGAATTGATGAGTAAACATAAGATAAAATGAGGAATGGGAACACTAATAATTAGGGTATCAGAGAAGACTTCCTGTAGAAGATGGCATTTGGGAGACTCCTGAAAGAAGTAAAGGATTTAATAGGCACAGATGAAGCAGTGTATTCTAGGGTTGTGAGAATTTATGGAGGTGGGATCAGGAATGTTAAGTTTAGGGAACAGTCTGGCAGACTAGTTTGGCTGAAATGTAGAGTTTGTGAATGGTAAACATTTTATATGACTGTGGAAATATAGGTTGGAACCTTATTGTGAAGGGCTTTGAAAGGCAAAGTGAAGAATATTTTACCTTAGAGTCAATAGGGAACCATTGCAACTTCTAAAGGAAAATTATTTGTGGAAAGCAGGCTTAATAAAGTGAAGACTGAAAATAGTGAGACCAAGTAAGAAGCTATTGCAATAGTCCAGCAAGGAAGTGCTGAGAGCCTGAACTATGTTGGTGACCATAAGTGTAGAGAAAAGGGAACAGATGTTAGAGATGTGGAGGCAGAAATGACAAGACTCAGTAACTTATTCCATATATATAGGGGAAGGAGGGAGAGGATGGGAGAGACGAGAGAGAGAGAGAGAGAGAGAGAGAGATAAGATTGTGACTAACATGATGATGGTATCCTTCATAGAAATAGAGAAGTTTGAAAGAAAGTTCTACTTAGGATATGACTTAGACATGTGTTTGAGGTATCAGTGGGACCTCAGGAGAGAGATGAGTCCTGGATCTTTAGATTTGGGAGTGATATTCATAGAAGTGATAATTGAAGTAAAGATATCTTGAAGAATATGAGTTTGGTGTGTATATGTGTGTATGTGTATGTATGTGTGTATGTGTACATATATATCAAGGGAGAGGAAAGAGGAAGAGGAGAATGAAGAGAAGGGAAAAAGAGGAGATATGGAGGAGAAGGAGAAGGGTAAAATGGTGACTTAAGAGCAATAGTTGAGGTGCATAATCCCATGCTCACTGGGCAGAATATGAATGACAATAAAGGAGAAAAGTCTGAGGAATGATGAGAAGGGCAGGAAGGGATTCAGGACATTGTAGTGTCACGAAATTGAGGGGGAAAATATCTATTGAACCATGGCAGAGAGTTCAAGGTGGGCAAGGCGTAAGAAGAGGTCACTAGATTTAGCAATTAAAACATCTTTGGTAACTTGGGAGAGAGCAGGGTTAATCTCTTGGTAGGGATAGAAGCTCTATTTCAAGAAGCGAGTAGTGGTGAATTAGAGGCAATGAATATAGAATTAAAATGAACAAAATGTAGAATAATAGTTTGAAGAGGACGGCAAGATCAGGGGAAGGGTTTCTTTGGATATAAGAGGCCTGGGCGTGTTAGCAGTAAGCGTGAAAAGAAGCAATAAATATGGAAAGATCTAAGAGGTGCTGGAGAAAGGGAAACCTCTGGGAGGAGGATGACATAATTTTGGGAGGGGATATTATTAAGGATGTAAAATGGGGACTGGCCATGACAAGAAGGGCCATCACTTTTTCTGAGGAAATTACTGGAGGGGAGACAGGCTCAGAGATGTGAAATGTCTTACCCAAACATATAACTTACCTATAAGGTTTTCTTGTTTCCTTCTGCCTCCATCCCAGCCCTGCCCAGAGGTAGGGGTTGGGGTTAGGAAGTGAATTGAAGTTTCTCCTCCAAAGATAAGAAAGAGTAGAATATGATAGAACAGACTTTGGATTTGGAGTCAGGACCCATGGCTTAGGATATTGACTTGTGTGACCTTGGGCAAGTCAAATAACTGCTCCAAGTTTTCAGTTCTTCCTCAATAAAAATAAGGTTTGATGAGATGATTTCTAAAGTCCCTTCCAACTCTATGATCTGGCATGCCATCTGTCCAACTGCAGCTCGTCACAATGTGGTAGCTCACTACTCCTACTTCTCTTTTCCAGTGTTGGGGCAAGTAGGACTATGAGTATTCAGTAAATCTTCTTTTGGCATTTGGGAAAGTGCCCGGATGCATGTTCTGATGCTGTTGTTCAGCAGAAAGAAAGAAGAGAAGGAAAAGAAAAGGGAGAAGATATTGTTTGGGTACAATCTGTGTTTGCAATTTTCCACATCGGTTCTTTTTATGAACACTCCAAAAACAAGACAACAGCAGTGGCTGATTCAATATGCGCCATGCTGAAAAACAATAAGAAAAAAAAATAGGGGTTTTTAATAAGCACTTGGAAAGGCTGTAATTAAATCTCGGGCTCTGTTTGGAAAACAAGAATCTCATTTAGTGCTTTTGCCCTGGTGCTCCCTAACATCTGCACCCATGTTTTCTGTTGGGCAATTACGGAGTCCCCCGTGGGTTGATTAACAAATACAGGTGCAGGGACTAAGCTTAGGAGGGAGATCCCAGGATGAGGGAGGGACAGAAGGGGCTATTGTGGGGGAGAGGAGTAGGGATAGACTTGGCTCTTCCCCCATACAGGTGTGGAAGAGGCCTCTGGGAGCTGGGGAAGTCAGGGTTCTGCCTAGAACTAGGGAAGGAGTTTGTTTGTTTTTTAGGTTTTTGCAAGGCAAATGGGGTTAAGTGGCTTGCCCAAAGCCACACAGCTAGGTAATTATTAAGTGTCTGAGACTGGATTTGAACCCAGGTACTCCTGACTGCAAGGCCGGTGCTTTATCCACTACGCCACCTAGCTGCCCAGGGATGTGCTTTTGAAGAAGGATATTTTTTATGGTAAGACTTCAAAGGGACAGAGAAAAGGTCAGGATAACTGTGAGGGTACCTTCTAGTGTTAGGATTTAAGGACTTTCCAGGAGGTGAATTAAATTTTCTGGGAGAAAAAAGAGACAGTAGCCAAGATTCAAGAGCAAAATTGAAAGAATGATCTAGGTATCAGGGATTGCTCATAAGCCTGCTCCTTTGAAGCAAGGCTATCAACAGGTTAGTATGATGTCTTCCCACTTCATCCATCTCATAATCCAAGCTCTGGACTCATTGAAAGTCAATTTTCCTTCTTATTCCCCCTGCTTCAGTTTGTGTCATAGCTCTCATGGAGTCTCAGTTTTCTCCTTTCTTTGCCTCAGGGATGCAATCTGGAACTCATACTCCTATGAGTGTGTTCTTGTGTGTAGCTTCTCATTGGGAATAACTGGTGGGAGAAGTGAATGCTAATTATTAGCATGGAATATTGTTCTAGGATTGGGGATGACAGAAAGGGGTGGCAATTGAATACAAATTGACCACCCAGGGGCATTGGTGATGGGTAGATGTTTGGGGATTGATATGGTACAAAGAGACACTGGTATGTCTTGAGAGACTGAGTGACTAGGCTGTATTAGGAAGATGGAGTATGGAGGTAGATCTAGGGCACTTAGCAGTCTCTGAACTTGTGATGTCTATTTTGGGATGAATGACCATCTTGTCAGGAAGTTAATCCCCAGGTTGGGCTGGGAGGATCAATTACTCTGGTCCCCTTTGCCTGCTTGCTTACCAAGCCTTCACATTCCTATGATTCCAAACCATGGTAATCTGATTGGTTACTCTGGTTACACATTCCTAGGAAAGTGACTCTTACTCCTTGGGTCTCAAAGACAAGAAAGGTTGCTGTCTAATGTCCTGGAACTACCTTGTAGTTTTGAGATCCTCCTACTCCCCTTGTTGCATCTCTTCTTTCTAGCAGAAGCTGAATCCAACCTCTTCTCTACCTTCTATCTTTCCATGTTAAGGATGCTGAGGATGGATTTTCCCTGAGCCAGTTGGATGACTTATTGTTTGGTATACTCTTAGCAACTCCCAAGCCTGAATGCCAGGGTTTCTGTGGAAGTGCTTCAGCTTAATAGAACAGCCAGCTGCTTCACCTGCTACCCAGTGTAGGCTCCACTAGCTTCCTGAATTAAGGAGAGGACAACAAAACTTTTTCTTTCTTTCTTTCTTTCTTTCTTTCTTTCTTTCTTTCTTTCTTTCTTTCTTTCTTTCTTTCTTTCTTTCTTTCTTTCTTTCTTTCTTTCTTTCTTTCTTTCTTTCTTTCTTTCTTTCTTTCTTTCTTCTTTCTTTCTCTTTTCAGATAGTGGGAGGGAATTCTGGGGAAACCAGCCAGCCATGTTTCTCATTGCAATAGTACTTCTCTGAATACTGATCCAGCCAACACTGCTGCTGCTCCTGAGATTCAGCAGATATAGGAAGGATATTGTCTTCCTTCCTAAATCTCTGGAAGATGGAAAACAAGTAGAGGGAAAGAAGATGGCTTCCTCCTAAATTAATTTATATTCTTAGAGCACAGCTCACTTAGCGGTATATCCTGCTATCAGTAAGCCAATGCAAATAGTGATATGCCAGATGAAGTAGAAAGTAGGTCATGCCTATAATTCAGGGACAGCCTACTTGGCGCAGCCATATGCAGCAGAAACAGTTAACCATAAATCCTTTCCCCAACCTCCTCCAAGCTTTTGAAGGACCCTGAGAGGGCACTGAATAACATGATTGAGAACACATCTCCTCCTCAGTCTCCTGGGCAGCTTCAGTTGCTAAACAGGCACCATCTGCCACTCACTCTCTGTGTGACCCTGGGCAAGTCACTTCTCTTTATCTATAACATGATGGGGTTGGATTACATTATTTCTTAGTTTTGGTCTAGCTCTAGAAGTCTGCATGCAATTTTGCATTCTCATTTATTCTTACTAGGAGAAAGGAGGGAGGATACTGGTTAAGATATATACTGGCTGTGAAACCTTGGTAAGTCACTTAAGCCTCCAGTAAACTGGGTAACTTTCTATTTTTGTGCAAGGTAAAGGGGTTAAGTAACTTACCCAAGGTCACACAGTTAGGTAATCATTAATTGTCTGAGATTGAATTTGAACTCAGGTCCTCTTGACTCCAGGTTTGGTCCTCTATCTACTGTGCCACCTAGCTGCCCCTAACTTTCCAACACTATAATTACAGAGAAGGTATCAGCCTGACTTGGTCTTAGAGGAAGTATCCAGTCCCCATCTTAATCCTATCCAATGAGGAAAAGAGCAGAGATTGTTCTCCTTTTATAGAGTGGTTGTATCATACTCATGGTCAAAGCAGATTTCCCTATCTATGATCACTGTTTTGTTATCAAATCTAAAATTTAGGCTGTTCACATGAAACATTGTGTCATTAAAAACTGTGGAGATAAAAGGGAGCCAGGATCCTTGAACCTCAATCCATTGACTTTCTAGGTTTAGGGTATTGACAATGATTTCTATTTGTTTAAGTGGGTATGGTTGAAAAGATTAAGGATTAACCTCCCCTCCTTTTCATATTTCTGGGGTTCACAGTTAGAATTAACTGTTACCCTGGGTTAGTAAAACTTGCTGCTTAGGTTTTTGCAGGTTGAATTATCTTGGCATTGAATGCTAAGTGCTCTGCTGTTAAGTGCTCAGTTCAATGGGCATGATCTATGCCACCGTGGACTTATGTTATAATGAAGAAAACACATAGATATGGACCTCAAACACATATACCAAATGATGATATCTGTAGAAAGCTGAGGCTATACAAAAACCCATGATTAGGAGGTCTGGATTTAAATTAATTTCACTTTTCTACTTTCTTCCCCCTGTACTCCTCTCCCCTCCACCTCTTTCTCTGTTGACATCCATCATCATTGACAGAAACACACACAGAATTCTCCCAAGTTATTGTTTTGTGATGGCATCTTGGCTGGTAAGGGAATGAAAGGGTGAGAAGTGATGCAATAAGCCTAAAACTGACTCCCATCCAGAGTTATGACTATCCTTTGAGTAGAAGGAGATGAGGGGAGGGAAGAGAGGAGGGGAAAACTTTTTATTACATGCTGGCTATATGCCAGATGTTGGTCTTGTGCTCTACAAATATTACATTTGATCTCATTTGAGAATTTTGAAAGCCTTATTAGGAGACATAAAGGGCAAGAAGAATATTACTTGTTCTAAGGATATTTAAGGCCTAGGGCTTCATATACTAGGATATAAGGATATTCTGTGGAAGTGGGGCCATTTTAATAGCTATTACCATGACTATTGAAGTGCTTCCCACCCTTGCTATAGTTTCCATAGCAGGGGTTAATAACATTTGTACCTTGAGGACCACTATCAGGTCTAAATAATCCTGGTGAGTTATCAGAACAGGGAAGATGGGATAAAAAAGAAGGTGGAGAAAAAAAAAAACAAGAAATGGGCACAGATGGATATGGTGGTATTAATAGCTTGACATGATCCACAATACTATCAAGATGTCTAGTTGCTCCAGTGAGTACAATGGTAGGATTCCATCCTATCTATACCCATCTAGAAGCAAATTATCCTTAGAATGTCTGGAGCCAGGATAGTTCTGATTCTTCACTTGCTTGTCCCATTTTAAACAGTTGCTCCCCCTTCCCCTTCATTGTACGACTGAAGAAAATCCAATAACATTGTGTCCTGGTTTCCAATTTTACTATAGTGTTCAGAATTTTTCCTCAAGATTTTATCCCAAATTACAGATATTTCCTTTTAAATTCCAACTCATGTTTAACTTTCTGGTAACTTAGGAGTCACATGTTCCACTGGATCGTACTACTTAATGGGCATTTTAGTGGGAGTCTTTTTGGGTACTCTCTGGGTTTAGGGTCCTAATAAAAAATGTGAAAATTTGAAGATAATTTGGAGACCTACACCAATGCCCTTAATTTGCATATGAAGGAACTGAGGCTCAGAGAAGGAAAGTGACTCTTAGGTATTCCTTTTCTCTGCCTTAAGTCTCCTTATCTCTCCTCTTAATAGAATATTTGGGATAATGGAAAAAATCTGAGTCATTCAGGTTAACTTTTCCTGCCCCAATTTGGAAAGTTCTATCCACCCGCTAATCCCCTCTTAACTGGGGCAGAGACAACAAAGAGTATGCTTTAACCTTGCTCCATCCTGAGCTCAGACCTTTCAGCCTGTCAGGAGATCAGCCCAATTTCCCTCCCTCAACCCTAGCTCTGAGGCAAGCAATTACACTGAGGGGTTTGTGAATAGAAGTCTCAGGGCCATTCCAGAATCAAACCTCTGTGCAGGAGATTCGAATAATCCCTAGCCCATCACCTGCAAATTGACATTCTGGCAGCTGAGTGAGGAGGACAAGTCCCATAAGAGACACTGTATACTCTTATTTCAGAAATTGAGTCTATTTTGCTGCAAAGCACCCCTGGTTTCTCTATTCTGAGTCCTGAACAGTCCACTCTTCATCTTCCTCTGCAGGATACCATGTTCAGTTGACATTGACAGTGTAAGGAATTCTCTTACCCTTCATCTCCTCATTGCAAGTGAGACTCAGATCCATTTTGATCCCCCATAAGTAATATCAGGAGCAGCTCCAGCCCTTAAGTAGTTGTTTCAATATTTAGCTCCTTTCCTAATGGTGGAACTCCTTTGCTCAGATCCCTTTGTCTAACAACCTGATCTTTGATTGTTCAGACTATTGGATCAGAGGTCTAACTCTTGGTTCCCCATAGTTGAATCCTTGCTCTTCCCCATTTAAGAGGTCCCTCGGTGAACTGGCCGAACTTCCCAAACTTGACTCCTTACCAGATTGGATTCATGATTCTTATGTCTTACCTGACCTCTCAGTATGGTGAAGTAGAAAGCTTTTGATAAGGAGACACATGATCCAAACTGGCTTAGTTTGGATCCTGAATCTAGCACTTTTTGAGTGGATGACCTTGAATAAGTTAGTTCAACTTCAATATGCCTCAGTTACTCAAGGATAATACTTAAATGATCTACTTCATTGCAAGGATTTAAAGATAAGTATATAAATGAATGTAAGATATTATTAGTATTATTTTCATCTGCTTCAGTCCTTCTAGGATACATCACCATGGTATGGAGGTGGTCCCAAAGGCTATGCCAGTAGAATGGCAGTTCTGGCAAGTCTCACACAGATGGAGAAGTTTCAAGCATCGTTCTCACAACAGACTTTGTGCATGCTATCCAAGGAACAACTTAGTTAAGATTGGAGAGTCTCTTCACCAGAAGGTCGGCCACCAGGTGATGAAGTTTTTTGGCCCAGTTACTCATGAAACAATCTGCTAAGATAGAGAAGGGTTGCAGTTGTTCTCAATGGAATAAATACTCACACCTATTCATATCTGTGATTAAATCATGGATACTTTGAAGTTTTAAAATTTTATTATTAGTCTCCAGGGCACTTGACTTCTAGGGGTAAATGGGGGAGAAGCATAGGCATTTAAGTGCCTATGAGTCAAGGACTATCCTCAGCTCTTTACAAGGACCATCTCATTTCTTCCTCAACAACTCTCTTAGGTAGGTGTTATTCTTATCCCTACTTTACAGCTGAGCAAACTGAGTCAAGCGGAGTTTAAATGACTTAACTAAGGTCATGTAGCTAGTAAACGCCTCAAGCTGGATTTGAACTCAAGTCTTTAGAAGTCTAGAACAAGTGCTACCAGTTGATTTGGATGCCTTTAGTGTGATCAGGTAAAGAAGGTGAAGTTGTTTTCCCTTATATCCTTGTCTTGTTTGACTCTTGTTAGAGTGCCATACCTTTGATCACTGTGAAGCATCTTTTTCTTTTATGATCTATAAGTTGGGTTAGAATCAGAGAATGGGATAGATGCTGAATCAGGAAAACAGTTGTAGATTGTGACTTCTTTCTTTCTTCAGTCATCAAGGGCATGCTACAGAAGTCACTTCACCACTCTTTGCCTTAGTCTCACTGTTGGCATAGAACATAATCTATTGTATACCTTCCCAAGAGTCTGGAATATAATGTTGTTGAAAGGGGAAGGGATTACAAGGAAGGGGAAGGGATTACAAGGAAGGGGGAGGTGAATATGTGTTTCTGTACACCTTGGACTTTTCATGTAGAATCAACTTGATTTAGGATAATTAGCACTGTTCATCAACTTAGAAGATGAGTTAATTTCCTGGCATTGATGATTACCCTGGACAAGGAACTCAATCTTTCTAAGCCTCAGTTTCCTCTTCTAGTAAGATGGAAAAACAAAATTTATCATATAATGTGAGGAAAATGATTTTTTTCCTCCTATACACCTTAAAATGTTCTAGAAATATGACCTTTGAAGCCATCTAGCTTAATCCCCTCATTTTACAGAGCAGGAAACTGAGGCCCAGGAAAAGTTAAGTGACTTTGTTAAGGGCACACAAAAATGAGTGAGAGAGGTAGAATCTTAATCCAGGTCCCTTGACTCCAAATTCAATATTCTTATCTTCAAAAAATTTGAAATCTTCCTATGAAGACTGCTCTAAGGGCTTTGGAACATTTCCTTGAATTAAACCCCAAATCCTTCCTCAGATGACTTCTTTCTTCTTTTTTCTCTTCCTGAATTCTAGCTCTGAGGATCTAGGAAAAAGTTGAAATTTCCTTGGGAGTTAAGATGGGACTAGTGATAATGAGAAGATATAAATAGAAGAGATAGAGAGGCGAAGAAAACCTTCTAAAAAGGTACTATAAACTTCTGTAAAACCTATTTCTGGGTTCTCAGAGGTATTCCCCCCCCCAGCCTATTCTCTTTTTGAGTGATTTCTATGACAGAGATATAGAAAAAGAGGAAGGGGGGAGAGGGAGAGAGAGAAGAGATTGTGTGAGAGTATTGGAGGGTGGTCATTAATTTTGTGCTTCAGACTGGAAATGTTTTACGTAAATGCACATTTATAACCTATATCAGATTACTTACTGTCGCAGCAAGAATAAGATAGAATTTGGAAACTTTAAATAAAATTTTTTTAAAAATCTGTAGCTTCAGCTCCTCCTATTAGGAGTTCTGAATCCTTGGAAAATAGCTGGGAGCATTAGTATCTGTGGTCTTGGCTGGGAATTTGGAAGTGAGAGTAGTTTATAGAACATTCAAATTTTCTGTTCAGCTTCAGCTACAATTGGAGGCTTCTTTGTTCACTGGAGAGGTTATTTTTAGCTCCTTGCCTTGGTTGAGCTTTATCCTGAAGGAAGGGATATGTAGTTTCTTTGAGCAATGTCTCTGAGGGACCTTTTCCTGTGGTCATTGAGTACTGTCTAAAGATGTTATTCCATCATTACTTTGTAGGGGGCACAGAGGCAGGCAGGTTTCAGTTGAATTAAATTTAATAAACATTAATTACCTGTTACATACACAACATCATGAAAGATGTTGGGGATAAAAAGCATGTGAATTGGATTTGAGTGAGAGGGAGCTGTACTAAGTCCCCAGCCTCACTTTCTTCTCCACTGGGTCCAATGGTCAGATATGAATCAGATGGAGATGACCTTGAATGCCAGACAATCAGGGTTAAGTGATTTGTGGCAGCTAAAAATTGGAAATTGAGGGGATGTCCATCAATTGGGAATGGCTGAAGAAGTTGTGGTATATGAATGTAATGGGATATTGTTGCACTATAAAAATGAAAAGTGGGATGATTTCAGAAAAACCTGAAAAGGCTTATATGAACTGAGACAAAGTGAGGTGAGCAGAACCAGGAGATTGCTGTACATAGTAGCAGCAATATTGCATGATGAAGAACTTGAATGATGGTTATTTTCAGCAATACAATGATCCAAGACAATCCCAAAGGACTCATGATAGAACATGCTATCCACCTCTAGAGAAAGAACTTACTTTGTCTGCATACAGATTGGAGCATACTGTCTTTGCCTCCTTCCTTCCTTCCTTCCTTCCTTCCTTCCTTCCTTCCTTCCTTCCTTCCTTCCTTCCTTCCTTCCTTCCTTCCTTCTTTCCTTCCTCCCTCCCTCCCTCCTTTCTTTCTTTGTTCTTTTTGCTTGAGTCTTTTAGTATAAAATGAAAAGAATAGAAATGGTTTATATGTTTGCACATGCATAAGCTATATCAGATTGATTGCATCTCAGGGGTGAAGGGAAGGAGGAATGAAGGGATAGAATTTGGAACTCAAAGCTTAAAACCAATACATGTTAAAATTGTTTTAACATATAATTGAAGAAAAATAAAATATTATTAAAGCAGATCAATATATGGTCTACAGGAATCTTTATATATTATTTAATGATCCCTGTTTCTATTTGAATTTGACATTATTGCCATAGAACATTAAGAAATTGACTTACAAGTGATTGTATAGCCAGTTATGTTAGAGACAGGGTTGAACTCAAGTCGTCTTTGCTCTGAAGTCAGTTATACACAGTTCCTATTAAATACAAAATACATGTTAAGAAATACAAATTAATTTCAAGAGATAGAGAGCACTAATAGCTTGGGTTATCAGAAAGGTCTCATATAGAAGGTGGCACCTGATCTATGATCTGAAGGAAGCTTTATATTTTAAGAACTGGAGGTGAGAAGGGAGTAGATTATAGGTTTGAGAAATAACTTGGGTAAAAGTACAGAGTATGTATACTGAATAGCTAATAGACCAGTTTGCCTAGAACTTAGAACTCCTAAGTGGAAAGGATGAAGGAAAGTGGGTGGGAGCTAGATTGTGGAGGTCTTTAAAGATAAGATTATAAATTTTGTACTTTATCCTAGAAGTGGTAGGGAACCATTGAAGATTTTTATGTAGGGGATGGATATAGTCAGATTTATACTTCAGTCATAGGAATTTGGTAACTATATGGTATATAGATTAGAAAGGCAAAAGGGGTGGCACAGTGAATAAAAAACTGAACCTGGAGTCAGGAAAACCTGAGTTCATATCTGGCCTCAGACACTGATTAGCTATGAGACCCTGGCAAGTCCTTACCCTGTTTGTCTCAATTTCCTTATCTGTAGAAAATGAACTGGAGAAGGAAAAGGCAAACCACTCTTAATATCTTTGCCAAGAGAACCCCAAATAGATCATAAAGATTTGGACATGAGTGCAACAAGTGAACAGCAACAACAAAGTGAACAACAACCACAGCAGCTGCTGTAGCATAGAATGATCTAGGGGAGAAATGAAAAGAAAGACTTGGGCGGGGGTTTCACAGAAGACACAATGAGTTTTCAAATATTCTCTTGCTTTAGGACATAGTTGTCTAATAGCATAGCTGCTGCCAGAATGTTGGGATGTCCAGTTTAAAAGGATAAAATAACTTCCCTGGAGGTTAGGTGAGGCTACATCTGCTCATAGTGTTCTTTAAGTCTTCTTATAAGTATAAGAATACTGGTATTAGGCATTGTTGGAGAACTCAGGGTATACACAAAAATTTATTATGAATGGGAGAGTTAATTCTGTGATTCAGTACAGAGAGTCATGGTTTGTTCTCTATATTGTCAGATTAAGTGTTTGCAAGGAATTGTCTAGACTCAGGAATTCATTTTTTATAAAAGAATCAGTGCGTGTTTAGGGTGGAGTTTTATAGTTGTACAGTTTTGATCAGATGCAGTTTAACTAAGAGGGTGGGGGCAGGAACCTAAACTGTACCTGCAAAAAGTACCTGGGTCAGATTTGTAAAGGGGAGTTCCATCTTACACGGTAGTTAGCTTCTAAAGCCAGCACATAAAGTAAAAATAGTGCATATCAAAAATTACTCTGGAAAATTCTTCAACTTACTCTTAAAGTACAATGCATTGTTAACAGTTGTAGCTTGAAAGGGGTTCCAGTCTTTTAAAAGAAGGTATCTGTATTTATCAAAGTGCACTTGGATCTGAGATGGTTGCTATGGGAACAATTGAATGTAAATTTAATTTTCACAATACCCGGGCTAAACTTACTACAATACCCAGCTAAATGATCAGTAGAGAAGTGAGAAGCAAGACTTCTATTCAAATAGAAGAAAAATTTTAAAAAATGATAAACACTTACCTGGCAGGAAAACTTTCCATTAAGACAAAAGTACCCTTGAAACAACTCTACATAAGGCATGATTATATTAGGGGGTAATTGCACCATCAAATAGCCATTTCTTCTTCCTTCAGTGCAAGGCAGGTGAAGTCAAAAAGAAGTCAACTGGAACATTAACCCAGACTTTCTTTGGGATTGTACATCTGCTTTGTGTCGACTTGACAGGGAATGCTGGGAAAGCCAACTAAACATCTTCCTCTTGTAAACTCTACCAGTCTTAGCAGAATGGATAGATTATGGGTATGATGAAGAGGAGAAATAGGGGTGTGCTGAAATTAGATCAAACTGATTCTGGAAACAATTGTTAAATTTTCAGTGAGAAATCGGCAAAGACTACAACAAAAAGACTTCAACAAAAGACTTGATTTATTCTTTTGTTAAAATGTTAATAATGCAGATCAAACTACTCTGAAAAGATGGCTGTTAAACATTTACCAGTAAATCCCTGTTCTAGAACTTCATTGAGTGATCTACAGAAGTAAAAGACACAGATGGGAACTGAAATTAACTTGGGGAATAGCACACTCCTGTCTTTCCCCTTAGACTAATTCTATTGCAATACTTTTTTGGGGGAATGGTGAGTAGACTGGTTTGCACAACTTCCATTATATTTCTCTTTCCTACTAATTGAGTTCAGTTGAATTTGCATAAATGAAAGGGACTTGGGGTGGTAGGAACAAGCAGATCCAGGTCATGTCATGTGTTAAGTGATTTGAAAGTCACATAAGTCCACAATAACTGTAGGCTTAGTGCTATCACGGTAATTCCACCACATCCTCAGAATATTTTGGGATATTTTTATGACAGTTTTGATCTATACAAAGTGTGTGTGTGTGTGTGTGTGTGTGTGTGTGTGTGTGTGTGTTTACACATGTGTTTATAGTGTAGTGGAATAGGGAAATTCAGAAAAAATTTCTGAGCATTGACCTCAAATTTTCATTTAGCCCTTACCCCTCATTTTATAGATTGGGTCATATCCTGGTCATTCATATGGCCCCATAGCATTCAAAGGAAAAAACTTGGGGAGGGTGCAAATATTGTCAAAGATGCATAAAGCAAGGGCTCTGATGGCTTCTGAAATAAATGGTGGTAAGAATGAGGATGGTATCAAGACTGAGAATTTTTGGGGCCAGCAGTTTCATGAAGTCTTTTGTAAATATAAACGTTGACAGTCTATTTGCTGATTACTGTTTCTATTTTAGTCAGAAATGGCTAATATTTTATTGAATTCTATTTATTGAATTCTATTATTGAATTCTATTCTATAAGGAATTATCCATGGAAAAGACTGAAGTCAAAGGGCTTTTCCTTCCTGAAGGTTAGACTGATTGAAGAAATGGTTGTTGGTAAAAACAAAGGGGCAAAGTTATTCTAGTCTCCATTACATCTTCCATCAAAGGGGAGAGTGTACCTTCAAACCTGAAAACCTCCAGACCTGTTTAGAGGATCTATAAAGTATGAGATAGAATTAAAGGAACAATAAGGAAGAAAGATATGACTACTAATGGAATGCAACTAGAAATACAGCACTATGACAAAGAAGGTGAAGGTGGATTCCATTCTTCATTCTTCATTTTTATTTTTCTTTTCCCTTCCTCCCTCCCCCAACATCAGTTTCTCAGTGATGTGTTCCGAAAAAAAAATATTAGAGGATACACTCCATAGAGAAGGAAGATGAAGTGATGAGGAGACAGGACCCCTTTGTTCTCCCTTTTCTCTAATGATGCCTTTAAATTTGCCCTTTGTCATAAAGAGTTAAAGGTTGTATAAAGTGAGAAAAGCAGTAGATGGCAAGCACAGCCATTAAAGCTTAAGCTTCCAGACTTTATTTCATCTTTCTGTTTTTGTTTCTGTCTTTGAGCTTCCTTTTTCCTTTTCCTGTATGGTGTAGTTACTCTTAGGATCAAGGATTGGATAGATTCTCCCTTCTACCCCTATCTTCCTGATGCCCTTTAAGTTGATTGTTTTTTCATGGAAACTCTTTTTCTGAGCTGTCTTTGAAGGCAGATATGATCTTTCAGCAGCCTGTGGCCTTCAGGCTAAGGACTCCCAAGTGGACCCCCCTCACCCAGGCAAGTTTCAGGAATGGTTTAATAGGATTCTGGAAAAAAGTTATGATTTTCCATCTTCTTTCTATTAAGTTGTAATAGGCATGTGTTTATTTGGATTTTTGTATTGGGGCCAGAATTCCTCATACAAAGAAATCACTTGATGGCATGCATATTTCTTTGTGAGCTAAGACTTTCCCAAAGTAATCAAAATATATTTTAGTCCTAGTGGGCTTGGTAAATATAAACACACTATTAAAAGGAGAAATCTGTGGGTTCCATCTGCCAAAATGTTCTATTGCCAAGCCCAGAAGATTTCTTTATAGATAAAACTATTAATCCTGTAGAATCTTGGTGATTAGACCAAATCAAATAGAATTCTAGGGTTGGTTGGGCCTTATGATACCATATTTTCTAAATGTAAGCTTCTGGATTTGAACTTACCTTTTTAATTTCATTTTGCCTAGTGTGAAAAAGAGTGATTAATTTATTCAATCAACAAGCATTTATTAAAACCCATAGTAAATGGTAGATACAGTTCTAAGTACTAGGACTATAAAGCAAGAGGAAAAACAATTCCTGCCCTTGAAGAGTTTCCATTTGATTTGGGGAAGCAACACATGCATAAATAGGCCTACATAAATTATATACCATGTAGATGCAAGGAAAACTTGGAAGAAAAGGCCTTAGCACCTTGGGGAAGGTGGCCTGAGAAAGAGTTCCTTCAAAAATTAGAATTTGAATTCAGTCTCTAGGGAAGTCAGGGATTAATTATAAGAAGTGGCAATAAAGAAAGAGAGTTTCAAGTATAGCCACAAGCCAGTACAAAAGGTATAGAGAGAGAGCAGATAAAACATTGTTTCTGAACAGCAAGTATGTGCATATGGCTGAGGATGTACTTTGCTGAGGGGAATAAAGAAAAGATTGGAAGGGGAAAGAAAAGAATATAAAGAACTTTACATATTGAAAAAATAGTTTATGTTTGATTTTGGATATAATAGGAAGTTATGTTTATTTGATTTATTTGATAGGGGACATGGTCAGACTTGCATCTAGGAAAATTCCTTTGACCATTGTATAGATGTTGGTATGGAATGGGGAGAGACTTGAGTTGGAAGACTACTAGTTAGGAAGCTGTTACAGTGATTTAGGCAAGAGATGACGATATCCTAACTATGGTGGTAGCTGTATTAGTGTAGAGAAGGGAATGTAAATGAAATACTTTTTGGAGGAAAAAAGCTCAGCCACATGTAACTGCTTAGATTATGTGAAGTGAGTGAGAGTGAGGTGTTGAGAATGGCCCCCAGATTGGGATCCAGGTGATTGGAAGATGATGCTCTTGATAAAAATAGGGAATTTAGTTTGAAATGCCTATTGGAAACTGGCCATTGAAAATGCCCAGAGTTGGGAGATGGAATGTCTTGTTTGAGGAACTGCAATGTCGGTGTCACTGGATCTCAGAGTGTGTGTGGGTATGATTGAAAAAGACTAGAAAAGTAGGAAGAAGCCAGGTTATGAAGGGCTTTGAAAACCAGGAAATTTTGTATTTTATCCTAGTGGTGACAGAGAACCTCCCTGGAAGTGATAGGGAACCACTGGAGTTTATTGAATAGAGGAGTGATGTGGTCAGACAAGGTTAATTTGATAGTTAAGTGAAGGATGATCTGAAATGGGGAGAGATGAGGCAGGGAGACAAGCAAAAGATTATTGTAATAATCTAAGCATAAATTAATTAAAAACTCCTGTAAGATACCTCAGGCTAGAAACATAGCCAGGAAAATATGAGGAAAGTGAGAAGGTGGCCCTTAGTGGCAGGGAGTAATGTGAAATGGGGCAAGGGCTGATGGACAATGAACCATTAGAAGATTGAGTTTACTGTAAGGAAGGCTTCTACTGACAAAGTCAAGTTGCTTTCAAACAAGTCCCGGGGATGAAAACTTGAATCAGGATGGGCCATGATCTGTAGGGCTAAATGAAGGGGCTATCTCAAGTTTGGAGTAATTTTCTTACTTTCCTTGGATATAGAAGGTTAGGGGATTATGAGCTAAGGTTTCCCTTGGGTATATAGGTTTTTCTTTAAGGCTTTTCTGAAAAAGGTGGGGGTCAAGGCTTAGGCATTCTGCCATTGACTTGCCTTGTGGACCAGGTGCTTTTTTTGGACTTTTTTGTACCTCACTATGGACCTGTGAATATTATAGATCCTAAAATCTCTTCCTCAAAATGGCTGTGGAGATGAAAGAGTTCAAAATATCTACTTTGAACTTCTTATTCCCTGTCTTTGGAGAATATGCTCCTCTATACTTTGAGGAAAGAGATATATTATTTTGCATCGCTATATCCCTAATACACTTAATAGATTCCTGTTAATGTTTGTTGAATTGAATTAGATAAGATAATAATGCTAGCTCAGTAGTACTATATAGAAGTTTGACTTGGTTTCCTTTTCTTCTCTGCAAGCAAACCAGTGAAGAAACTGGAAATTTGTGATTATTTCTCTGGCAGTCCAGGGACATTGGCTGGAAGACTGGGGAAAAGGGACACTTGAAAAAGGATCCAAGAACCCTCCTGTGGCTAGCCAATGTGAGAATTATTTTCTTTTTTTTTTTCTTTGCTTCTTCAGGGTTGCTATTGAATTCTCCCTTCTGCTGCCTCAGGCACTGGCCATGGTGCTGAATGCTGATGATGTGCGGAAAGCAGGGTGTGGATGCAGCCCTCTGCGGCAGGTGATTTTTGCTGGTGCAGCAGCTAGCTGGAGGTATATAGGCTGGAGGAAGACTATTCCCATGGCCAGGTGGTGAGAGGTGTGAGGTGGAAGTAGTGACTGGGGATGATGATGTAGGGGTTAGCTGGTCCATCTTAGAGGCTTAAAGAAGCCCTATGTTACAGGGCAGCAGAATGATAGGGATATTCGGCAGGACTTTATCAGACTAACACATGGAAAATTTTGATGCTTAAGGGTAACTTCAGCTCTTTCTTACCATCAACTTGAATATTATATTCCCATAATATTAGTATCTTTCCTGTTTCCTTTGACACATGACATATTTATCCCCACCATCAGGCTTTTGATCAAACTGGACACACCAGAACAACCTTTCTTTTGATTTTTTTAAAAGATATTCACATCAACTTTATTGTTTTTATTTTTTTTCAATTATATAAATATTTTATTTGTTTTCCAATTATATACAATAGTAGTTTTTACCTATCATTTTTGTGTGAGATTTTGAATTTTACTATTTTCTCCTACCCTACCTTCCCTCCCCCCTCCTTCATCACAAAAGGCAGTCTGATAATCTTTACAGTTTCCATGTTAAGCATTGATCAAAATTGAATGTGTTGAGAGAAAAAACATATCCTTGAGGAAGAAATAAAATATTAGAGATAGCAAAATTATGTAGTACATAAGAGAACTTTTTCTTTAAAAATTGAAAGTAATAAAGTTTGGTTTTTGTTTAAGCTATACAGCTGTTTCTCTGGATACATATGTATTCTCCATCACAGATACCCTGATTATTGCACTGACAGAATGAGCAAGTCAATTAAAGTTGATCATTGCCTCCATGTTGCTGTTAGGATGTACAGTGGTCTTCTGGTTCTGCTCATTTTACTCAGCATCAATTCATGCAAGTTTTTCCAAGTTTCTCTGAAATTCCATCCCTCCTGATTTCTAATAGAACAACAGTGCTCCATAACATACATATATCACAATTTGTTTAGCCATTCCCCAATTGATAGATATCCCCTTGATTTCCATTCTTTGCCACCCCTAAATAGAGCTGCTATGAATATTTTTGTACAAGTGATGTTTTTACCCTTTTTTTTGTGATTTCTTTAGGCTATAGACCCAGTAGTGGTATTGCTGGATCAAAAGTTCTTCTGATTTTCTAAACCTTAAATATAATTTAGAGCTTGGTTCAATTTACTGTCCTTTATAAGCCCTTTCCTATGCTTCTTCCTACATGATGTGCAATTCAAAGAAAATTTATTTAGTACTTTGAGGTAGCTTAGCTCAATTTCTTAATTTTTTCAATTGAGTATAATGAAACACAATATGTTAAGTGACTTGTCCAAGGTCACATGCATAGTAAGTGGAAAAGATGAGATTTGAACTCAGATTCCCTGGTACTAGATCCACTATGTTTTTCACTCTACTATGTTTACTTATCTTTTGAATGATGGGATTGGGTTAGCTCACCTCTAGGATATCTTCTAACTCTAAAATCTTTTTTCTGGGTTCATAATAACCTTCACCACAAATCTGGTCTATATACTGGAGTTTTCTATAGCTACTTCTTGTAACTACTCAGTTAACTCCCAACTGACAGATTCTGGGTTTTAAATACCTAACTCCTTGCTAGTATATAATAGGTATCATTAAATATCCACTGACTCATTTTGAGTGGGAGTGCTTTTGAGTTTGATTTTTTTATCACTATAATGCAAAGGAAAGAATACTGAATTTGGGACCAGAGGGTCTGAATTTGAATTTCTACTCTCCTACTTATCAATTGTGCATCCCTGGACAAATCATTTGACCTTTTGGAGCTTCAGTTCCCTCATCTTTAAGATGAAGGGTTTGAATAGGATAATCTTAATATTATAATTCTATCATTCTGTATTTCCTTCTTATTGGAGGCATTATTGACTAGACATGCCAAGCCTTGGACTATGTTCAGTGTAAAAATTTTTGACCATATTAAAGAGACTGTTCTTAAAATGGACAATTTGCATTGGAATAGGGAAAATATGTTTCAGTTGGGGATGAGTATTATAAATGCATGTTGAAGGAAATGAGACTAGAGGTCAGAAATCAAAGAGACAATGTTTGAGTAAGGTTGGGGTCATCTCATTATTTTCAGAAGTGCACCATAAAAAATCAGAGTTATCTACCCTGCTGAGAAGCACAAACTGCTTGCAGTATAAAATGGAAACCTGCCAGAGGATAAGACTTTTGTGGATGCATGGAACGGGTGCTTGTGGTGTTGGCATTTGGCCATGTCCTCCTCAGAAGACGTTACCTCACTGTCCCAGTTCTTTGACCTGGATAGCTAAGCATAATCAGTAAGTGCTGTCCTTTGGAGAAATCCAGTTTCATTGTTTCCTGTAGGTGGGAAGGGTAGAGAAGGGGCTTCAAGACCAAACATGAATCCCTTGGGGTCAATTTCCATGTAAGGGTCCCCGGTTCATAACTGTGACTATTTTTCTTCAGCTATCTCTCCCAGGGTCTCAGAAGTGCTGCTATAATCACTAAATAGAAGAACGTTTTTTCATGGTTCCTGGAGGAACTTGCAAGTGTTTGATGTTTGTGGGGATAAAGAAGAAAAAATGCATCACAGTCTCCAACATGGCAGGGCCGAATATTAATCATCTGTCAGCCAGAAGTCTCAGAGAGCAGAAGGAAAGCCTGAGTGAATGAGCAAGACACTGAGAGATAGCACTCAAGGAGATAGAAAGGATGGGCTAGAGAGGAAAGGGAAAGGAGGAGGAGGTGGCACAATGAAACAGAGCAGAAGGGAATGTAAAACTAAAATAAAATACAAGGCAAGCTGGGGGAAAAAGGGAAAGGAAATTAAAGTGAATGAGAAAAAGATAGCGAACGAAAGACAATATGAACTAATGGATATGAAAATGCTTTGAATACTATAATCACAATATGAATGTTAGCTACTATTATTAGTAGTATTAAAGGGAGGCAGACAAGCAGAAGGAGAGAGAGAGAGCAAAAAGATTGAAAAATGGAGAGAGAAGAAAGAAAAAAGAAGAGGCAAAAGGACATGAGGGGAGGCAGGCAAAGGCATACATGCACATGAACTAAGAGAAAAAGACAAAGAGGAAATGAATATTCCAGGACCATAAGAAACTGGGGACTGGAGGCATTGTGGCATCAACAGAAGGCAGAGAATGTAAAACAAAAGACAACTTAAGCCATTTTCTGGTCTGTGAAGTCACCCACAGCAGCACAATGTGCTGGGAAATGATGTCTGCCTGTGATCATTGTTTACTCAGAAAGCTGGCTGACATGAGATGAAATTAACACAATAGGATGGAAAATTGCTAATAAAACAAAAATCCCTGCCGTTAGATTTTCATAGCCTAATTATTCAGCTCACTCACTAATGGCACGAGACATTACCATGCAAATTTGCAGCCTGCACATGTTGGAGAAAAAGGGATCAGGGGCACTTACATTCTTTTCAAAGGAGATGTTTCCCAGTCCGAAGTAGGGTGGATGCCAAAGAATGGGCAACTAGAGAAGTCAATTGGTCACATGCTTTATGAATCCTGAGTAAGAGTTAGAGCCCTTGGAAGTATTATTGAATCCTAATTAAAATTGCCATTTCTGGTCACAATAAGGGCCATTTTGAAGATAACATTACTTATAGTGATGACCTGTGGTCAAATCATGACAAACTCAATGTGTCCAAATAAGTATACTTTAGACTCATGGGATTCTGGGGTTTGTTGAGTCTTTTACTTACTAGTCTTCAGCACTGATAGGAGAATGTGATTTGTATTATATTAATTAGGACTTGTTGCTATGTTTCTTTGTAAATGTATCCTTAAAACATTGTCTCCGTGTGCATACAATTTCCCTATGACAACCTCTTAAGCTTTTTGAAGGTGGATGTAAGGTTCTCATTTTCTTAGTGTCCCTATTGCATTTAGAATAGGGCTATTAGCTCAATGCACAAGTGACTTTATTTTTTGAAGCTGGCTTCCCATACAGGATGAAAAAATTTGCAAGTTTAAGGGTGCTTAGATATCATTTGTCCAATTCCCTTATTTTTCAGATGAGGAACAGAGATACAGAGATTGTGACTTGCACAAGGTCACACAGGTTGCAGGCTGCTTTGCTCAGAATTTTTCTGCCATCCTACATTATCCTCATATAGAGGGCAAAATCATTACATTCTAGAATAAAATGAGAAAATACTTGCAAAGCACTTAGTATAGGTTCTGGAACATAGTAGATGCTCAAGAAATGCCCATGTCTATTTTCTTTTGTTCCTTCCTTCCCACCTTTCTGCCCTTTTCTGTTGCTTCATCCCTGCTTCCCTCCCTTCCTTCCAAAGGACTTAATACATCTTTTCTATTCCCTAGGATATTAACTACAAGCATTTATTTAATGCCTACTGTGTTATGATGATTAGTGTAGAATGAGGTTGGAAAGGTCAGTTGGGGTCAGGCTATTAAGAGCTTCAAATGCCAATAAAAGTATTTGTATTTGATGCTAGTGGCAATAGGAGGTACTGGAATTAACTGAGTAGGTAGTGACCATGGTTTGAAGAGTGCTTTTAGAAAGGTCACCGTGGTTGCTGTGTAGAGACTGGGTTTGAGAGAGTAAAGACTTGAGGGAGGAACTGAGTTGCAAGCTTATTTAGCTGGGCTATCTTAACACACATGGTGTCATGTAGGTATGTGTGTTTCTTTTCCACATTAGGATGAAACTTTAAAATTTATAAAGCACTTTATCCCTTATAGGGATATTGAGGCTCACACAGAAGTTAAACAACTTGTTCAGGGTTCCATAGCAAGTGTTAGGGCCAGGATTTGAACTCAGGTCTTTCCAGATTCTCCCACTTCAACTCTTCTCCATCATACTACCATTCTGTGCATTCTTACCCTGTGGTATTCAGGAATAGAACTTGTTTCTTACAAATTACATGACTGGCTTGTCAACATTATACTCCTGTGGCAACAAATGCAGGAGAGTGAATAACTTGTTGGGGTCACCAAGCAAAGTCAAAGTTAATTCTGAAATCCTCTGAAATCCACCTCATGAAGCCTTTTGAAGTGTGCTCTTTCTTCTCCTTTCTGCTTGTGTGACCTTTCGGATTTTCTCTACATGAAGTCAAGGGAATACTTCACAAAAGGAGTAGGTTCATAGGAGGGATTTGAAGGTAGAGAGGCAATTAAAGAGTTAGATTGCTTGTGCTGTAATGGTGACAATATGCCAGTTTCTCTCTAGAGGTCCTCTCCTCCAGAGAACCTGCATATTTCTGAGTCTAGTGGGAGAGAGTGACTAGAAGGGGAACACATCTTCCATCTTTCTTTTTATTCTTCTCCATCCCTATTTGTCCTTTTCTTTCTGCCTTAAGCACTCAGTCCTCTTTTGCTCCCTTTGGTCATTCAGGGTCTCATCCCAGAAGTATATACTGGTCTATCCCTGTCTCCTACTTAAGACTTTTCCCATCCTTTTCCTTCTCTCCCCATCAAAATATATCCTTCCATTGTTCCATTCTTCCAGGACCCTGGAAAATGATGAATTTGACATGTTGATCAGGGATGATGATGGTGAAGGAAAATAACTGATTAATAACTGTGGAGTTAATGAATGAATGAATGGAATGCTTGTCATTGCCTTCTCTATTATGTTTCTTGTTACCAAGTGGGGGGACTTGATTTCTTCCACAAATTGACTATTTTTTATTAAATACTTACTATGTGCCCAGCACTATGAGGATACAAAGACAAAAAGAAATAGTTTCCTTCTTCAAATACCTTAAATTATAATGGAAGAAATGGCATGATCACCTAGAACAAAAACCTCACCTCTCTTTCCCCTCCCAGCCCTCAGTAGTAAGGCATTGATAGCAGCATGCCACTGTCGATGAGTTATCTTGAGAGCATAAAAATGCCTTTTCTACTGGCGTAAGAATTTATAAGGTCATTAGCTTTATAGAGGAAGGCAATTACAGATACATAGTGTAGATTGAGGGTCTGGACTTGTCCATTCAAGGAGCGTTTTTATTAGAGAACCTTAATGTCCTAAATGTCTCTATTCAATTATTTCAGTCTAGATTCTCCTCTGCCTGACTCTTTTCCTAGAACTCTATGAAATTCATGTTCTCTTAAGTCTTCCTTCTTTCTACTTCAGTTAAGATTTTCCTAAACTCCTAGATCTCTATAGAAGCAGTTTATATCTTTTATTTGTTTTCTAGATCTTGTTTAGACAGAAGTGCACTTGATTTAGGTCTGTCATTAGTCTCCACATTAGATTCAATTCCATTTGCTTCAATTTAATTGTATTCATTTCAATTCAGATAATCAGAGAGTTAGAAGAAACTTCAAAGGTTGCCTAGCCCCTTCTATAGTCGTGATGGAAGAACCTATGAACTTTGGAAATATCTAATTTCTCTTTTGTACCTACATAATTATGAAGTTTTTTTTAAACCAAAGTCACATTCTACATCTCTGCAATTTTAGTCGATTTCTCTAAGCTCTGCCCTCTGGGATGAAGATATGTCTACATTTTTATTCCTATGACACTACTTCACATCTTTGAATTCAGTCAACATGAAATTTGATTTACTTTGTTTTTACATCACCTTAAATTCCAAATATATATATGTATTCTCTTTTACCTAGAGAGCCATCCCATGAAACAAAAGATAAAAAGTGAAAATGAATTCCTGGAAAACTCACCAAAATATCAACTGTGTCTAAGAGTGTACACAATGTTTTGTACCCATAGACCCACAGCACTGCAAACAAAGGAAAAAGATACATTTATCATCTTTTGTTCGGGGTCCAATTTGGTTATTATAAGTATCCGGCTTCCTTCCTTTTAAAAATTTTTATTTAGATTGTTGTAGGCATTGTATCTCTTTTTGTCTGGTTCTGCTCACTTTACTTTGTATCATTTAAGTTTTTCCATTCTTCTTTGTGTTCATATTTGTAGCACAGAAATAATATTCCTCATGACCTTAGGCAAGTTACTTTATCTTTATTTACCTTAATCCAATGGAGAAAGAAATGTCAAAACATTTCAGTATCTTTGCCAATAAAACTTGGTGGAATGAATAACTGAATAACAAGAATGTTTTGTTTCATTCATTCACCACAATTTATTTAGTCATTTCTCAATTGAGTGGTATCTTTTTTTGTTTTCTGTTTGCTACTTCAAAGATATTATAAGCATTTTGGTGTAAATGGTAGCTTTCTGTCATTCCAAATTGTTTTTTTGAACAGTAGAATCAATTCTTGATTTCATTAACAGTATTTCTAGTGTGCACATTTTCCTATTACTTCACCAATATTGATCTTATCCATTTAAAAATAATTTTCTGGGTATAAGGTGAAACCTTGGAATTTGTTCTTTTTTGATTTGCATTTCTCTTATTGTTGTGATGTGGAGCAATTTTATGTTATTATTAGCAATTTGAGATTCTTTTGAGAACTTTTTGTGGGTATCCTTTGACTACTTATTCATAAGGAAATGGCTTTTGTGTACTGGGTCAGTTTTCTATAAAACTTGGTTATTAGATCCTTCTCAGAGATATTTGATGCAAAGATTTTTTTTCAGTTCACTGTTTTCCTTCTTATTTTAGTTTAATTGATTTTGTTTGTGAAAAGTTTTTCAGTTTCACATAATTGAAATGATTTATTTTATATTTTGTGATCACTTCTATCCCCCTTGTTTGGTTAAGAATTCTAATCATTGTTATAAAAGGTACCCAATCTAGTTTTATTAAAATTAATATATTTTATGTTTGCAATTGAGTCCAACTATACATAGCCTATGGTCTACCTGCAGCCCTCAAAGTCTATACTTTATTACATTATTTATTACATTATTACTATACTCAGTGGTAATATGGGTCACAATGTTGTCATAAATAAATATTAAATTCTATATGAGTCCCTTGACAAGTTTTTGATGGGTGTTGCAATCGAGACCTGCTTAAAGGGAAATTCCCACTGTATTAATCCACTTATCTCCTGCCAGAGACTTATTCCTCAGGATAAAATATGAAGAAAGGAAGAAACACAAAAAATTCTACAAAACTGAACATCAAATAAATTTTATTTTTGACACCATTTGTAGAATCTTATACCTATGTTTCTCTGCTTCTGCAAAGGGAGAGGAAGTTGAAATATCATTACATATCTTTTCTTTGACCAAGTTATTATAATTGTGGAGCTTTCAATTTTTAAGAAATATATTTTATTGAATCTTTTGTTTTTATGGAAACCAGATTCCTCCCTGCCTATCTCCTCCTCTTCCTCTCATAAAGACAGCCCTTATACCAAAAGAAAGAAAAAAAGGGGAAAATAATTAGAGAAACAATTTAAAAAACCCTATTCTACACTATATTCTAGAGTTATGAATCCAAGCTTTGAAGATGAGGAGGGAAAGGTATTTTCTCATATTTCTTCTCTGGGACCAACTTAATTCTTTATAATTTTACAATCATTCAAAAATAATTGTCTTGTGCTTGTTTTACTTTTCATTTACACTGCTGTAGTCATGTATACTGTTTTCCTGGTCCTGCTGAATTCACCATCCATCACTTTGCCTGAGTGTTTCCATGCATGCTTCACTGTATTCATCATATTCAATCTTTCTCACTGCAAACAATATTCCATTACATTTTTATACTACAATTTGTTTGTTTATTACCCAATTGATGGACATCCACTATCCTTTACCCCTCAATTCTTTGCTATCATAAAAATATATGTAGTTGAATATTTCTTTTTGTTATTGACCTCCTTGGCCTATATGTTTCAGTGGAATCTCTGGGATGAGGGTATTTTATTGACTTTCTTTGTATAACTCATGGGTGCTTTTCTGGTTCTAATTTTTCATGGTTGTGGTCTTTGATACTCAGGCTGTATATCCATTTTGATTTAATTGTAGTATTTGGTATAAGAAAATGGTATGAACCTAATTTCTGTCAAACTTCTTTCATTTTTTTCTCAGCAACTCTTATCAAATAGATAGTTCTTCAAATAGGCAGTTCCAAGTAAGTTAGGTCCTTGGGTTTATTGAATACTGAGTCATTGAGTTTAATTGTTTCTGATTCTTCTTCATCTAGCCTGTTCCACTGATTTACATTTCTACCTTAAACCAGAGTCAAACAGTTTTGATGGTCTCTTCTTTATAGCATAATATGTGGTAGCAATTCACATTTATTGAGTAACAGATATGGATAGGACAGTAATGAGTTCTGGAGATAGAAAGATGGGAAAAAGTTAATCTTTACCTGTCCTCAAAATACTTAATTATATTTGTGTGTGAAATGAAATATATACACCAAAAACTATTAATATAGAAGAGAAATCAAATGGAGTGGTATGAGAAAGGTCAAGAAGAGATCCTTTCTAGCTCTAGCAATATGAAAAAGCTTTAACACACTCCTTTCTCCTTTTATGCACCATACCCTGTTCTCACACTACTAGATTCTTGTTGCCAAATGCCCATATAAATATGAGCCATTATTATTATTGTTGTTGTGGGTTATTTGGGCTCCTTTGGGTCCTAGTACACCTTACTATCTTACCATTTTACTCTTTTGCTTATGTTATTTGATGTCCTAACCTTCATTCTAAAAGAAGGTCATGATATCAGGGAGGTAATGCTATGAAAAGCAAATGAATTGAATTTGAGTGAGGGAGTAATCTGCTAAATCACCAACTTCATTTCTCCTCTGGAGTAATCTGGCTCCAGTGGCCAGAATCAGAATGATTGATTGGTGATGGCCCTGGATGCCAGGCAATCTGGATTAAACAACTTGTCCAAGGTCCCACAGCTAATAAGAGTCAAGTGTCAGGGGGCAAATTTGAACTCAGGTCTTCCTGACTCCAGGATTGTTGCTTTATCTACTGCACCACCTAGCTGACCAAGGCTGTTATTTAGTATTTATGAGTTGCATTTACTCTACCCAACCAACTAGAAAGGAAGTGACAACCTGACCCTGAGGTAGAGATATAGAAATAAGTGATGAGTGAGAGGAGAAGGAGTTTCTCTTACTGGTTCATAAAAGCTAGTACTACCTCTTCCAAATAATATTTGCATTGGAATACATTTTCTGATCTGTAAGTCAAAGTGAGAATAAGGGAAATTTCAGATCTCTTTTGACAACCTGAGCAGAGAATTTTTTTTAGGTTTTTTCAAGGCAAATGGGGTTAAGTGGCTTGCCCAAGGCCACACAGCTAGGTAATTATTAAGTGTCTGAGGCCAGATTTGAACTCAGGGACTCCTGACTTCAGGGCTGCTGATCTATCTACTGAGCCACCTAACCTCCCCAAGAATTTTTTAAAAAAAGAATGTTCCCTATAAGTCATCCCAGGAAGGTACATGCCTACCTTTCCAATTTGTAAGTCTAGCTTTATACCCAGGAATTGGTATTCTTACTCCAGGGTTTGTGCCTATTGACTCTGTCCAGGGTTTTGTTCCTGCATTACTATAGCTAAGTAGCTATTCACTATCCACAGGGCAGAACAGAACAGAACAAAAGGAAGGAATATTGAGTGATTCTTTGACTCTATTCTGCCACCCTACCCCACAGTACTGAAGTATGCTTGTGTCTAAAGGACCTTAGAATATCCAGATGAAAATGTCCTTGATTAAGAACTTTTAAAATAGCTAGATTATTGGCAACTTGTGGACAAAATAAAATAGTAATGATACTTTGAGGATTTTACATGTACTTAATATGTAATTATATGTGTGTGCATATGTAGGTATAGGACTGTCACATGTGTTATGAGAATTTGGTAGTAATTCAGTGATGTAAGAAAGGGAGGTCCTGCATACAGTTGAGCAAAATAAAGAGAGATAAGTGAAGTGACAGACCAAAAGTCATCCAGCTGGAAGACAGAAGGCAGAATGACTTCATGGTATGGAAGGCCAGTCCAGGGATAGGGTCTGGCAGGTTCTATGAATTTTCTAGGAAGCTGTGCATCTTTAACACAATCACTCAACCTTTCATCAATCTAAAATTTTTCATTTGCAAGATGAAGGCTTTGAAATAGATGATTTCTCAAGTGATTTTCTGAACTAATTCCCATGATCTTATGGATTTCCTTGATCTTTTCATCCAGATGTTCAACTAGCTGTGCACCACTGGGCTCCCCTGCTACTGCCAAGCAACAAAACTACATCTCACTGGTCAGTGAACAGAGAGTTCTATAATCCAGTCAAGCATCATGGCAGGTGTGTTGGAGTATATTGGAGAGAGAGGGAGAGGAGAGCAAGATTACAAGGGGGAAAACAGTTATTCTTTCAGCACCATAATGTAGGAAAAGTGATTATGATCACTTTTGTTGATGGAGAAAGGCACCATAATACTCTGTCACATTTATATGGTGTAATAAGGTTTACAAAGTGCTTTTCCCATGAAAAACCTTAAGAGACAGGTAGCAAAAACATTATTATCATTATCCCAATTTTATAGCTAGCTATCCTAGACTCAGAGGTATTAAGTATTGTGCCTTGATACAGTGACTGTCTATTGGAAGCAAGAAATATATGTAGGCTTGGTAATTCAAAGTCTAATGCTCTTTCCATTACACTTCTCTAATAATAACACTTAGCACAGTGCCTACTTAGCACATGGTAGTTACTTCCTAAATGTTTACTGTCTGACTTATGGCTTCTCATTCTGTGGAGCATTCAACTTTACAAAGCACTTCTCTCATACAATGACCTTATGAAATAGGTCTGAACTTTCTTATAGTCTTCTAACAAATTGGTGGTGGAGTTCCTACTGGCATCTTGGTCCTCTCCTCTTATGAAATTGATTTGGTTGCTTATAACTTGAATACATGAGGGTGCTGCTTTTAATATATTATTTGTGAGAATTGAACTTGTGTAAATCTGGGGAAGAAAATTCAAATTCAGGGTCCTGTGACCTTGGAGATGGACATATCAGAGAGAAGAGGGAAATACTTAAAAAGTTTGTTGAGGATACAGCCATCACTACCCAGCATCTTCATGTTCTCTGATCTCAAGCAGGTGAATAGACATCATTTTAGAGATTGTGCTTCTGTATTCTTTACCTGCTGTCTTCAGTCACCCTGGAGAATAACAGGTGAGCTGAAACTGTCCTTGAAGTTACTGCCCTCACAGTTGCTCTGTTCTAACTTTCTTAGTGGGATGGTATTTTAATGTAGAAACAATAAATTTTAAAATTGTATTAGCCTTAGTTGATATGTATTTTAAAATATTTGTTCCAGGGTCATACAGGTGGTGTGGTGCTTCCAGGGTCAGCCAGGTGATGTACTGGCTCTGGAGTCAGGAGGATCTGAATTCAAATCCAACTTCACACACTTAATATTTAGCCATGTGACCTTGGACAAGTCACTTAACCCCACTGCCTTGCAAAAACAAAAAAAAAATGTGTTCCAGTAAGGGGGAAAAGCATGGCCTCTTTAAAAATTAGATGTGAGCAGAAAGTCTGGTAGAACAGTTATTAAAGAGAGCAAATGCATGTAGTTGAAGATAATTAATCAATACCTAACATTCAAATGTCTGGTGAGTTGGGCAAGGTCTTCTCCTTTGAGGGGAAAAATTACACTTTTCTGATTGGAAAAAGACCATTATAGGGAATTTAGTGGCTGATGAACATGCTTATTTTATGTCAGAGGTCCCTAATTTCTGAAAGTTATGCTCTAGAGAATGGTGTTCAGAAATGCTTTCAGGGATATCTCTTTCACTGGCTCCCTGCAGCAGATTCAACATGGACCAATCCTCTGGTGATGCGTTACATGCCCAGACTTCAAGGTAGCTTTGACAACATGGTTACCAGTATGCAAGGCTTACTCAAGTGACATAGATGGTATCTGGCCTACTATTTTCTCTTCCCAGGGGAGGGAACCTAGTAGAGCATACTGAAACACACACACATGGATGCTGAAAAATGCTCCTGGGGATGAAGACTGGTGCAGCTGTTCCTCCTTCCCCCTGTGGGGTACAATTTGACTCTTTTTTCTCCCATCCCTCCCACTTTTGTCTTTTTGTTAGATCATAAGACTTAATCTAAATATCAAAGAATCAACATAACCAGTGATGATACCTCATCCTCCTAGGCTAAAATATTCAGACTACATTGGAGACTTAGCTTTGGAAACACACTAGGGCTCCCAAGATGCAATGGTCACACGTGCCTTCTTCCTCTGTGATTCAGCTACATTGCCTTTTGCCATACAAATGGTGTGACTGTAACCTCTCTAAGCAGAATGTGGCATAATGATTGTTCCTTCCTCATCATGCTAATAGAGAGAGGCAATCTGATGTAATGGGAGGATCTGGGAATCAGAAGAGCTGGGCTCCTAAGCAATGAACTCCTCATACAACAGAAAGTAAACAGTTAGCTATGAACTTCAGCAGCCTGGATCAGACACTTGTACTTTCTTGGTGGCAGGAAGTGTCAGAGGCAAATACTGTAACTATGGAGGCAGGGTTAGGTCTTGAGCCAGGTAGTTTCCTTAGCTGTTAAATGAAGGGATTGGAAGAAATAATTTTTTTTAATCTGAATAGTATTTTTCCCAATTACATATAAAAATGTTGAAGATTCAATATTCAGTTTTATAAAATTTTGAGCTCCAAATTTACATTTTTCTCCCTCTTAACTTTCCCCCCCGATGGCAAACAATCCAATATAGGTTATGCAAGCACAGTCATATTAAAGATACTTCCTTATTAGTTATGTTGTGAAAGAAGAATCAGAGAACAAAAGGGAAAAACCATGAGAAAGAAAAAAATGAACTTAAAAAAGTGAACATAGTATGCTTTGATCTGTATTCAAACTCCATAGTTCTTTCTCTGGATATGGATGGCATATTCCATCACAATGGTAATTTCAAAGATCCTGTCTAGCTTTGGCATTCTATAATTTAATGATTCTCTGAGCCTGAAGAAGGGAGAGAGGAAAGGACCCGAGCAATGAAAGTGGTAGGAGAAGGTAGGAGTAGATATCAAGTAGATATCAAGGCAGTGCTGCCAAGACAATATTCCTAAAAGACTAGTCAGACCATCCTGCCCCATTTCAAGAAACTCCAGGGGCTCCCTATTACCTTCAGGATAAATACACAAGCTATACAGAAATATAACATTTCGTGTCCTTCATTCTCTGGCACCAAGATATCTTGACTTTGGTTGGGTGGAAGGAAGTTGAGTGAGCCACCAGAAATGAATAATGAAATGGTAAACCAGAGTGGGAAACAATAGTCAGGAACTAGAGAACCAGCCAGTTGTGTATGAAACTCAAAGTGACAAAGGGCAAAGGGAAAAGATATTCATTGCTGAGTGGGAGGTAGGTGATTTCTTTTATAGGTAAGTTGAGGTTTGTTCCAACTTATTTGAACTTGCTGCTCAAGTTGTGGCCCCTCTTTTACTTGAAAGGGGTAGGTTGACTGGCAACAGGACAAATGAGCAGCATGAGGAAGTCCAAAGAAGTAAGGCATTTCACTTAAAGTTGACAGAAAAGAGGTTAAAAAGGGTTTTTAACAATAATTTTAGGGTTTTAAAATAAGAATAAAGGCTAATATTATATAGCTAGATTTTGCAAAGGACTTTATATAATTTAAAAATATTGATAACTTTTTTCTTGTGTCACCTTTATCCTACCCAGAGAGAACCATCCCTTGTAGCAAAAAATGAAAGTGAGAAAAAAAACATAAGTTTATCAAAACTAATCAATGTATCATTCGAGTTTGACAGTATAGGTAATATATCATGCTCACAGCCTTCTGCCTTTGGCAGAAAAGGGAGGCAAGTACATTGTCTCATCTTCAGGGTCAACTTTGCTTTTTAAAGTTATTTTTTTAAATATATTTTCTCCTCTGTTCCTTAACAACCCAGGTGTTATTATTATACATGTTTTATAGATGAGGAAATTGAGGTTGAAAAAGATTAAATAATGTGTGAGGCTAGCAATTAGATAATATTACGTTATTGTTACTGAGGGAATTGCCATATTGGGAGTTCCTTACATTGATAAAAATCATCAGTTTGAACTAAGTAAAAGGATTAGTTAGTTTTTCAGCATGTGATGTAATATTGATAATAAATTAAATTTATGCTTTACTAAACTACTCATCTTTTTTTATGTGAATTTGTCTAGTCACACCTCACCTATCTTTTGCTTATGAAGTTGATGTTTGAAATTCAAGTGTAGGATTTTAGTTATAGTTGTGCATTAACTTCTTAGCTTTAATTTGTCATTCTATCCCATTGAGATATATTGGATTCTGACCAACATATTTGTAAACTTTCCCCTATAAATATAATAAGAGTACCATCTATGGTATTCATTCATGATTTTGATCAAAGGGTTGAATAGCAGATGGTACAAGACCAAGGACAAAGGACATATCTCTGTGGTCCTCCTCTAGAAAACTTTCTTTTAGGTGGTCATTGATGTGTTTAATCATTACTTTTTGGGTCTAGTCATTCAACCTGTTCAGTATTTGCCTCACTGTACAGTCATCTAACCTTCATTTCTACCAAGGGACATTGCTGTGAAGGAATGTGACAGATAATTTCTGTCATAATTTCAAAAAATGTCCACTAGGTCTCCTTACCTTCCCTGGAATAGTGCTTTATGAAGCTAAAGAAACAGTTCAATATAGTGAAAAGAGCACTGGATTAGAAAACCAGAATTTGAAGTAGGTATTTTTTTCTTCTCTGGAACACATTTGCCTCATCTATAAGATGAGAAGTTTTGACTAAATCAATCCTATGGTGTCTTTTCTATCTCTAACACTTTATTGCTTTATGATGCCCTTTTTGAACATAGTCATTTGGGAGGGGGCTTAAGCAACCACTTGGGTTTAAATATCTCTAGTTCACTAGATTATGCTTCTTTAGAATATAGAAGAATGAAAGTAGAGGGAAACAGAGTCCAGAGTCCAGATACTACACCTGTGCAAGAGGGAGACCCTCAAAGCAACTCTTGTAGGGAAAAAAAACATTAAAAGTAATTTTGACTGAGCTGAGATCTCCCTGAACTCATGAGCACAGGTGTAGATAGATGAAAGTGAAAAAAATTATCTTGGTGGTATAGTAATAAGTTAATACAGTGTGCCTGACAATTCAGGGACTGGAAATTCATAAATATATTCATATTTTCCTCCTAGAAAGATTGATTAAATATCCTAGAACAAAATAAAAGTGTGTGTGTGTGTGTGTGTGTGTGTGTGTGTGTTAATGAGAGAGAGAGAGAGAGAGAGAGAGAGAGAGAGATGGACAAATGGACAGAAAGATGAATAAAGAAAGAGAAAGAAATTCTTGGTAAGTTCATCAACTATGAATAAAGAATGCTTCATCAAAGATGTAAACACCTCCTGCCTGGAAATAAATTAACCTGCCAAGAAACTTTGCTAAAGGTCATATTTAACATTAATCGGGCCTGGGAAGTGTATTTTCATGGCTAGCAGGGCTAGGGGGAGGAGAGGGAAGGAAAGACCTCTTTCTTTGCATTGTACTTTGAAGTTTGCCATCACATTATTTAGAAGGAAAAGGAAAAAATAATGTCTAGCTGATTTTAGGGACAGAGGGCTTTATTCTCTAATATCTTGGGCATCACTCATCCTTAGGAGCGTTGGAATCTAAAATGAAGCCCTCATTTGTATAACATTTCATTTGGTTTCCTATTGACTACTCTTCTCTGTTTTCTATGGCATAGCATATTTCTGCAAAAAGAAATCACCTTCTAGTAAATGCCACCTCTGTGAGTGATGAGACTTGCTAGGGAGAAACATGAGAACTACCCAGGTTGAATTGGGGTAGACGGTCAGAGAACGTGGAAGATGCTAAGAATGGAAGCAGGAAAGAGATAGTAACACTGTGACTGAAATGACCTTGAAAAATGGGCCATTTTTCTTTTTCAGACTGCATGGTTCTTGTGGATTAGGGCCTGGGTTTTTGAGTCAAAAGGACCCATTGAATAAGATTCTGACCTAATCAAGTTTTGGAGCTCATTTTCTCTGTCTATAGAATGGTTGTGATGGATCAGCAGTAGTTTAGGAAAGAAAAGGACATTCTTGCAAGAGAAGCACGTAGATTATATAGAAATAATGTTTATTGGCTGGGGCACCTGGGGAAGATGGTACAAATACAAACTAGGGAAGATGTTATAATCTGGGCTTTCTCTTGTTTGGGTGGGTGCATACGATAATCCAATTTTGATTTTTTAAAATAATGTTTTGATTATATTGATCTTTACAAATATCATGGCATATGAATATTTCCATATACCAAGAAGAATAGAAAAAGAAGATAGCATGTAAAACTATATCTCCATTGTATATAGTTTGTTATTTAAAAAAATTCAGATTACTCCAAAAACATGTGTTGTTCTGTGTTTTCATCTTAACATCTTTCTATTTCTTTCTGTGCATTTTTATGGCTTCATGGACATTCATAATTTTTCCTTTTTTTACATTGCTCATTAATTTTTTCTCTTTTTAAATTTTATTTTTGTAATTGTACTTTACTTTAAAATTCACTTTCATCTCTTCATCCCTCCCCATTTCCAGAGAAAGCAAAGAATATGATTTCAATTATACATGTGAAGTCTTTGCTTCATTATTATTACCCTTTTCTCACCCAATATTTTACTAAATGAAAACTAAGCCAAACCAAACAACCCCTTTTTAAACTCATAAACAAAGCCAAGCAAAACACATGAACACTTTGACCATTTCCAAAAATATGTGTCATTTTGTACATCTAAGATTCTACCATCTCACTGTCAAGAGAAGTCATTTGTCATTGCTCCCCTGTAGTCATGATTGATCACTGCATTGTTCAAAGATTTTAAGTCTTTCAAAGTGGTTATACTTTACAATGTTGTTGTCATTGTACAAATTATTCTTTTGGTTCTATTTACTTCACTCTGCATCATTTCTTTCAAGTCCTCCAAAGTCCATCAAAATTTGCCACTTTCATCATTTCTTACAGTTCAATGATTATATTACATTTTTACATTTTATTTTGTTTAATTGATGGAAATCTCCTTAATCTCTAATTCTTTGTTATAACCAAAAGTACTGTTAAGAATATTGTTCTGCATATGGGTTACTTCCCTCTTCCTTTTTCCTGTTTGGAGTGTCAGCCTCAAAGTCTGGTTTTGATTTCCTATGTTGCTATTTCCATTATCAGCATTATTAGCTGCCTTCTCTCATCCTAGTGTTTTTCTCCATCATTTATTTTTCCCCACTAGTGACTCCAATATGTCCCATAATAAAATTTCACTGATATGGGCACTTGAGGAGAAACATCATCACAGAACTACTTGAAACAAGTCTAATCAAAGAATATGAAACTAAAAGAAAAAAATTCATCTGACAAATATATAGATGCTGAAAGATTCCAGGTAAGAAAACACATTAGCAATCCAAACATGGACCAGACTCATAGTGAGAGTCATTCATTTATAAGGGTTTTTCTTTAAAGAAAATTTTATTTATGTCTTTTCTTTTTCCACATCATGGTCATTTCATAATTTGCTTGGTCCCTACATTGGGTGTGTGGGACAACCCTTTCTTGTAACAAAGAAAACAAGCCAAACCTATCTGCAATGTAACCAAATCTGACAGTATATAGGATCATAAATTTAGAGCTACAATGGATGTTAAAGGTTACCTAACCAGTTTCACTTATCTTACGCATGAGGAAATTGAGTTTTACAAGGGTCAGGTGACTTATTGAAGGTCATAGTGGCAGAGCCAGAATTTGAACCCAAATCTAATAATCTTTCTATTGCCAATGAGTTTTTGTCCTGAAGCCCTCAATGCCCTCTCTTCCAAGGGGAAGAAGGTTCATTTGATCTTCTGTTCTCTGGCTTATTCACATTTTTCTGGGTTCGGTTGCTTTTTAGTATTGTTTTACATTGCTGTAACTATTATGTGTAAGAGGCAGTGTGGCACAGGATTGTTGTTGGTTTGTATTTCTTCTTTTGAAAGCTGTTCATTCCCATTGGCTATATAACTATTGGGCACTATCTCTTAGACTTATATATTTATGCCAGTCCCATTCATTTCTTAGATATCAAACTTTTATTAGAGTTTTGATGTAAGAACTCTTTAGCAGTTGATAGAGTCTTTGAGGTCCTTTCTAGGGCTCTAATTCTTTGATTTTATTTTAAAATTCTATGTATTTATGATGTCCCTATCCAGAACAAAGCATGAGAGGGGGAGAGAAAGAAATTTAAGACACACCTCATCCCCAATTCATTCCTCTATTTCTATTTCCACACCATGGAATTTGTGGAGCTAACAATTAATTCTTGGGCTAATGAAATTAGAGTGAAACCATCTGATAAATAATTTTTGGAGTGAAGAACAGGAGTGGGGGGGACTCTATTCTTAAATTCGAAGCATTGAATCAGAGAATGTTAGAGCTGGAAGGAGGTCTTAAAAGTCATCTAATTTTGAAGGTGGAGAAACTGATACTGGACAGAGTGGTGAGTGACTTTCTCATTGAGTCAAATCACCAATTAGAGGTAGAATTGAGTTGTGATCCTAGGTCTCCTGATCCTAGGTTTCTTGCATTTTCCATTATAAAAGATTATATTTCCTTCCCTGCTAAATATCTCCTTTTGCTCAGACTTTGGTCTTCCTAAGTTGTAGATTAGCCTTTAACTCTTGATGTTGTCTTCACTATAGTTAACTACTTCAGATACATGCTCTTTATTCCTTCTTTCCCAGAGAGCAGCTGAGGGTCTAGGCTCAACCACAATCTTGGTATAATATTGGAAGGGTTAACTCCAGGAGATATGGAGAGAAGCTCTTTGCACCTGAACACTCAATGTCTTTTGGAGAACCTTCTGCTAGCAGCTGAGATGACTTACAGGCAGAGTCGTGTGATTGTTGCAGCAATCTGTCCACTGTGATGAGCAAGGAGGAACTGGATGCCAGCAGCAGCCTTCATTCACCAGGTGATAAAAAAACAACAAAATCAACTTTGCTGGGAAACCTCAGAGAGGTGGACTCCTGAGGAAATGTTAGGCACAAGTACCATGCTATGTAAATACATTTACAGGGACAGGACTATTTCTCATGCCTTGGAGGCTAATACCAAGACAGCAGCTGTCTGCCTAGGAACGATTGACAGGACATTGGGGAAGGCTAATTTGGATTGGATTTCTTGTCTTTCTTTGTCATGTTTCCTACTGAACAGAAATAATAGACTCAAGGGGACAGCCCAATAATAGAGGGCCCCCACATTCTAATTTCCATTTCACATCTCTCTGCACCATCAATTGCATGTCTGCATAGACAGGGGGTTCTTTGCATTTTTTTTTTTATGTCAAGGATCCTGCTGGCAGACTGAACCATCAACACCCAAACAATGAGCAAGTGAGACTTGGGCTGGGACCTATAATTGACCAATAAGGGAGACTCAGAATGATTTGGGTTTAAAGGTATAGTCAAGTTACCAACTCCATTTGAATTACAATGAACTTTATCAAAGACTTGTTTTTCCAGGGTTATATTTCAAGAAATCATAAATGAAAATTACATGAGACAAGAGTTAATCGTCCAGTTAAAAACAATGACAAAGACAGAATAAACAAATAGGGAAGAAAAAAAATCTATCTCCCAAACTCCAACAGACTGGAATCAGTCTCCATGAATAACATATACACTGTTGGAACCAAATTAGTTGGGTGCTGGAGGGGAGTCTAGATTGAAGCTTTCCCCTAAGGTCTAGCTAGTGTGGAATGGCAGTACCCTTATTGCTTAGTATTGTGAAAGAGTCCCTCCAAATGAGAAGTCTTCCTACTGAAGTTTTGACCTATGAAAATAAATATGATTTAACCTTCCCAGAGTTTGTCCTAATTAAGGATATATGTTACCAGAGTTTTGACTTTAAGAAAGGGCAAAATAGAATTAGGTTAACATACACTTTTTTTATCTTTCTCCTAAATTGTGGATTATGCAGGCATGCCTAGGAGGTATATGTCTAGCTAGGGAGTCAAACCTCACAAAATGGAGCCCTACAGTAGTTTTTCCTATCAGGAGGTGGCATCTGAGATATCACCTCCAGATTGTCTAATCAAAGAAGGGTATTTCCCTCTCTCTTCCCCCCCTTCCCCACACCACAACCCAGGAAGAGGTGGGGGCAACTCAGGAGGAAGCAGAGGGAACTCAGAGGGATGGAGTAGAAGAAACTCAGGACATCAGACATTTCAGTAAAAGGAATGTCCTATAATTATGCAAAAGACCTTTAAAGCAGGGACATATATGTAGGGGTGTTATCTTGATGGGATTAAGAAGGCAAGACTTTGTGTCTGTTTACAATTGAAGCTTTCTCAAAACATTTTTTTACAATTACTAAATTGTTCTACTAGCAAGTCTTTAGTATCTATATAAAAGTTGATCTCAACCATCAACTCTGCTCTTATATAAGGACAAAAATTCACATTGAACCAAATCCTAGATTGTTAAAGCTGGAAGAAAGGACCTTAGATATAGTTTAGTTCACCTTTTGCTGATGAAGACCCTGAGGGCCAGAAAGAATTCATTTATCTAAAGGTCTCTCAGCTAGCTAGTAGAAGTAGATAACAGGTCTCCAGCTTTCCAGGCCAGTATTCTATCCAGTGCATCAAAAAATCATGACAGTCCACAGCTTTGTGGTCATGTGGTCCATTGGTTCTCAACTGTAAACTTCTAGAGTTCCTTCTTCCTCATGCTAAACTGCCCTAGAACTCTAAATGAATTTTTAACTTAGCTTGGAATCTTACCCTATTAGGATTATAAAGAACTTGAGACATTGTGGGATCATATGATTGTAGATTTAGAACTAGAAGATACCTTAGACATTATCAGGTCAAACCCCTTCATTTTTTCATAGGCTTTTTCTTTTAGGTTTTTGCAAGGCCATAGGGTTAAGTGGCTTGCCCAAGGCCACACAGCTAGGTAATTATTAAGTGTCTGAGGCTGGATTTGAACTCAGGTACTCCTGACTCCAGGACCGGTGCTCTATCCACTGCAACATCTAGCCGCCCCTCAAACAAATTGAGGCACAGATTAAGTGATTTGTTTAGAGTCACATAACTAGTGAACCTGAGGCAGAATTTGAATTGAAGTCTTCCTGAAATCAAGTGCAGGCCTTTATCATTGCTTCACAATGCATCTATCATATTGATGCAGGGAAATCAAGTAGAGAATTATGAGTGTAGTAGAGACAGAATCTGTGATCTTAGATCCTGTTAAATCTTGTTGAATAGGTAGAGGTTCCCTGCTCTTGACATTCTGCCTCCCCAGGTCATTGTTGTTTGTATCTTGTCCCCTTTCACTTAATCCTGCCCTGCATGCTGGTTTGGTAGGAAATGACATGTTAAACTTGGAGATCAAGCACCTTGAGACAGGAAGGAGCAGTACATGGCTTGCCATTGAGGATACCTGGTGCAAGGTGTAAGATCATTCCCCAGGCACCACCTACCATAGAGGGATATATAACAGGAAGCACCACCCCTTCAAGCATTCTTGCTTCTTCCAACCTCCCATTCAGAAGGATAGGGGTTTCTCTGACTCTTCCTTAATCCATATGGAGCACTGTGGGCCCTCACCATGTGGCCAAGCCCCTTGGCTGCCTCTCTCTCTCTCTCTCTCTCTCTCTCTCTCTCTCTCTCTCTCTCTCTCTCTCCTTCACCTGGTCTATCCTCAGAGTGCTTGCTGCTTTTCTTACTAATTTTGGCCAATATATTTTGTAACAACATTTTGCCATAATCCTGAGCAGTTTTAACATCCTAGAAAGCTGTGAATTCCTTCACTTATTCAGCTGCCTTAAATCTTCTGTCTTTAATCTCTAAATCTCTAAAAATTGGCAGCAATCTAATTCATTCTCCTTTTCAGAAAAGGAATCTTGGTGAAAGAGTATGGTTTGACCATCAATAACTGAATGCACCATCACCCAAACCAAAATATTTTGGTGTTTCAGATGTAGAAAATTTATTTGGTGAGTGGTAGAAAACAGAATTTCAATATATGCTAAACTATCTTGATGAAGGAAGGGGAATCAGTAACCTTTGTGTCATGAAGGTCATGGAAAAACTACATGAACCTTAGTGGGCAGGATCCTGGAGAGAAAACAGCTGTTCATTCTTATATTGCTTGGCAATATTCTTGAGTTGTGACTTCTTTGTAGTGAATTTATTTTCTCCCCAGTCAGACATGAATTTGTTGAGGAAAAGAACTATGTCTTCAGTGTTTAAAAAAATTCCTCATTCTGGACACACTGGTCTTGTTTTAAATGCTTGTTGAGAGACTGATTGATGTGAGAAGATATAGATTAGAACCAATGTGTGTATGGACTAGCTGGGGAAAAAGGTGCTCTGTGTGTGTGTGAAGGGCTTTGTTTTTGTCATTATAGCTATTTTCCATGGACTTGAGCAATGTTCAGTTTCTTTCTGTTGGTATTCTTAAGGTAGGAGAAAATTTAGGGTTGAGATGTTATACAGCAAAAAAAAAAAAACAACCTCCTCAAGAGAAGCAACAGAAGTCCAGTCTTGAGTCATTAAAACTGGATTGGAGAAAACTCTGGAGGATTGATCAGAGGAAAGCTGTCCTGCATTAGGGACCTCCCTAGAGTAAGGAGTTGCCTGACCTCATGGGATTTTTTCCATCTCCAACTTCTACAATTCATCAGGTTGGTCTCTTGGGAAAGTATGAGGCTTGAGCACAGATTATGGAAGCTCTCCAGTACTTGTGATGTGTGTGTCTATGTCTGTATGTGTGTGAATATTATAGTATATATGACAGCCACCTTCTCCAGCTTCCTGAAAGTCTGTTATTTGACATCCTAATTCTACTCATTGTGACAAAACCCAAAAGGGAGCTGGCTTATAAAACTAAAGGGTGGTCATTTGTTGTTTCTCTGTTATTATTAGTTGCTGTTTTTTTCTTTTCTAACCTTAACTCAGTCTTGAATTTCTTGTATAAGAAAGGGGATTCAGATAGTTTGAAGGCCAACATTTTAAACTTTACATATGTTTCAGAGATTAATGGGGAAAATTTGAAAAATAAAAGAGAGAGACTTTTAATGGAAGTTGATTGTGGAGAAGAATAGGGAGGGTCAAATACCTTTAGATTTAAAATTGGAAGGGACCCTTAGAGCTCATCCAGGCCAACACTCCTTGTGGAAGAATAATTAGAGAATACAGAAAAGTTAAATGATTTATCTGTGGGTGGTTATAACACAGTCAAGATTCAAATATAAAGACACAGAATGTTAGAGTTGCAAGGGACCTGATAGGTGATTTAATCAGAATCTATAATTTTATAAATGAAGAAACTGAGACCCAGAGTGACTTGGGAAAGGTCATAGTTAGTGACAAAGTTAGGATTAGAGACAATAAAGAGGAAGCAAAACTAAGTTCTATTTGGCTTCTGCTTTCCTTGCTTAGAAGAATGACCTTCAGATTGAGAAAGCTAGAATAAGAAAGCGTGAACAAGGAATTGAAACCCAAAATAAAAGAGTTGGTGGCAAAGACTGCTTAGCTGCTCTCAGTGAATTCAGATCATTTGGTTTGTATGAATTACATCACAGGTATCTTAAAAAATAGGCAAAGTTACTATTTAGCTATTATTTTTGAAATATTATGAAAAAATAAATAACATGGTATTGGAGGCAGTGAAATGTTGTCCTATTTTTGAAAAAATGTGATAATGATGAAGTCCTTAAACTCTAGGATTGTTGGGAACCATTGTGTATGGGAGCATTGTGAATTATCTTCACCTGGTATCCTTGAACACCAGTCTTTCTTACTAAATGCCATGGGAGTGGGAGTGGATTAGAGACTGGAAAGGTATTTAAGCACTGGTGTTTTGGTGAATAAATGGAACACTTGGAGCTCTTGATGGAGTACTTGTCTCCTTTGTCATCCTTGTCTCCTGCCCCTCTAAAACTCACCTGGGGAAGATTGAGGGAGTCCAGAAATGGGACTCATCATAGGATAATGAGCTTATTTTGTCCTGTAGAACTCCCTCCCAGGTGGGCTTCTTGTAGTTCCTTTAGCATAGCTTTTGCTATGTCTAAGTAAAGAGCTGTGACTTTGAACTGGTGGAGAGACTTTGACAAAACTCTGGAGACAGTGGAGTGTGAGAGAGATAGTGAGGTTAAGATAAGGGACAGATTTTGAATAACTAATAGAAGCCCCTAGAGCTGCATACATATGAGTAAAGATGATACTGCAATATATTCCTTAATTCCAATCTTCCCTGATGCTTGCCAAGAGTGGTCTTCTCAGAAGAAACTTATTTCTCCTTGATTGAAATCATATTTCATCTTAGTATTAAGTTGCAGAGCCCTCTGACATCTGTATGTTCTGTCATCTAATCTAAATTGTACAACTCCTCTGATTACTGTTTTATTACTTGCTTTGATAAATATATTTGTTTCTTTTCCATTATTGTATTCTGTGTAATAAGCATCTGGTGGGAAGAAAACTGAATGAATAGAAAATTATCTAGCCCCCTGAAATGACCAAGGAATTATATTTTGAATTCCACAAAAAGAATTTCATCCCTAGTTGGCAAATATCTCAGATGTATTCTTTACCCACAATTTTAGCTCAAATTTTTTTCTGGAGATAAGAGAGTGAAAATGTCAGTGGTCAGTTATGACCCTCTTCCTATAGCCCATAGAAATGGAAATCACTGTCTTTCTGGGCCATATCCTATATCACAGCCATCTAAATAAATTGCTAAAACATTGGTCATCTTGAATTCATCTTTGTTAGAAAGGTTTATATTCTAGACTTAAAATCCTAGAAAATTCCAATTCATAATATTAGATTAGATCTATATCCCAAAGAAATCATAAAAAGGGGAAAGAACCCACATGTGCAAGAATTTATGGTAGTTATTTTTTGTTGTGACAAAGAATTAGAAATTGAGGGGGGTGCAGCTAGGTGGCACAGTGGACGGAGCACCGGCCCTGGAGTCAGGAGTCCCTGAGTTCAAATCAGGCCTCAGACACTTAATAATTACCTAGCTGTGTGGCCTTGGGCAAGGCACTTAACCCCATTGCCTTGCAAAAGCCTAAAAAAATTGAGGGAATTCCCATCAGTTGGGGAATGACTGACAGATTATGGTGTATGAATATAGTACAATACTATTGTATTATAAGAAATTATTTCATGTAGTAAACTGGGAAACAACCTTTACAATTAATGTTTCTGACAAAGGACTCATTTCTAAAATATCAATAGAATTGAGTCATATTTTTTAAAAAAAAGCCATTCCCCAATTGACAAATGATCAAAGGATATGCAAAGGCAAATTATGGATGAGGAGATCAAAGCAATCCATTGTCATATGAAAAATTGCTTATTAGAGAAATGCAAATTAAAGCTTCTCTGAGGTACTACCTCACACCTCTCAGACTGGCCAATATGACCAGAAAGGATAACTTCATTGTTGGAAGGGTTGTGGAAAATCTGGTACACTATTAGATTGCTGGTGGAGCTGTGAATTCATCCAACCTTTCTGGAGAGAAATTTGGAACTACACCCAAAGGGCAACAAAAATGTGCATACCCTTTGATCCAGCAATACCACTACTGGGTCTATACCCTGAAGAGATGATGAAAAAAGGGTAAAAACATCACTTGTACAAAAATATTCATAGCAACCCTGTTTGTGTTGGCAAAGAACTGGAAATCAAGTAAATGTCCTTCAACTGGGGAATGACTTAGCAAACTGTGGTATATGTATGTCATGGAACACTATTGTTCTATTAGAAACCAGGAGGGATAGGAATTCAGGGAAGCCTGGAGGGATTTGTATGAACTGATGCTGAACGAGATGAGCAGAACCAGAGAAACATTGTACACCCTAACAGCAATATGGGGGTGATGATCAAACTTGATGGATTTGCTCATTCCATCAGTGCAACAATCAGGCACAATTTTGGACTGTCTGCAGTGGAGAATACCATCTGTGTCCAGAGAAAGAGCCATGGAGTTTGAACAAAGTCCAAGGACTATTCCCTTTAATTTAGGAAAAAAACTGATATCTTATTGTCTGATCTTGTTATCTCTTATACTTTGTTTCTTCCTTAAGGATATGATTCTCTCATCACACTCAATTTGGATCAATGTATACCATGGAAACAATGTAAAGACTGACAAATTGCTTTTCTGTGGGGGGGTGGGGGGAGGGAAGTAAGATGGGGGAAAAATTGTAAAACTCAAAATAAATAAAATCCTTAATTAAAAAAAGAAATTATTTCAGAAAAACCTGTAAAGACTTGCATGAATTGTACTGAGTGAAGTGAGCAGAATCGGAAGAACATTGTACGAAGTAACAGCAACATTGTGAGGTTAGTAACTGTGATAGACTTAGCTCTTCTCAATTATAAAAGGCTCATGATGGAAAATGCTATTCACATTCAGAGAAAGATGATAGAGTCTGAATGCAGAGCAAAGCATGCTATTTTTACTTTTTTGTTTTTTACCTTTCTTGTGGTTTTTCTCTTTTGTTCTGATTATTCTTTCACAACATGACTAATACGGAAATATATTTAACATGATTGTACATGTATAACATATCAGATTGCTTGTTGCCTTGGGGAGTGAGGAGAGGGAGAAATTTGGCACTCAAAATCTTATAAAAAATGAAGTTGAAAAGAAAAATGAAAAGGATCTAGTAATTACCAAGATACAATATAGCTTTATCAAGAATAAGTTATGCTCTTCTATCTTGATAGAATTGAAAGATTGTTAGATCAGGTAATTTGCTTGGATTTCAGTGAGACATTTGATAGTTTCTCATATTTGTGACAAGATAAGGACACGGACTGAAGGGATATTTAGATGAATTCACATCTGGGTGAGCAAAGCTCAAATAATGGTGATGAATGAACCTATGACTTCTGAGATGGTCATCTTCAGTTGAATGCACAGTTGTTTTTCTGGTGTTATTATATACAGCATTTTTATAACTTATATAAAGTCATGGATAGTATGCACATCAAATTTATAGATGATATGAAGCTGGAAGGTACAGCTAACATGTAGAATGTCAGAATTGGACCAAAGATCTCAACAGATTGGAAGGACCAAATCTAATGTGATAAAATTTACTTTGATTAAAGGTAAAGTACTTACTATGTTTAAAAAAAATACTCATCTAGAAAGGAGGGGATATCAGAGAAAAATTTTCATTGACCCTTTTATACTATCATTTAGATCTTGTCAATATGATTTCTGACCTCTCTTCTAGCTCATAAAAAAATTCTATGATCCTTGTCTCTCTTCTCACCTCCTTTTGCAAGAAAAATACTTCTTAGATATCTTTCATGGACAACATCAATTCCCAAGGATGTAAATACTCAAACCTAATCCTACTCTCCCTATTCCAGTGATTTTGAACCCCTGGCCATTGTTTCATAAACCCTGTTCTCTGTTTCCCCACTGCCCATTCCTTGTTTCCATCCCTCTCTAAAGCTACCTAAAGATACCAAACTTGAGATTTCTTCTTAAATCTTTTCTCTTATTTCTCTATTTCTTGGCTTTCATTGAGAACTAGTTCTCATTTGATGACACAATCTCCCTGGCTAGCCCTTCCATCAACTGTATTTTCAGTCTTCCCCTCCTATCTGCATCATTGGTCTAGGTGAAGGATTTATAATAATTCTTATTACCCATTGTCATTTCTAGACTTTTGTTCAGCTTCCTCTCTTTGGAGGTTCACCCTACCCATAGGTACCACCCAATCAAAATGCTTGTAGCTGTTGTCTTCCAGTCTTTGCAACTCCCCTTCTTTCCTTGTTAAGTTCAATGCTTGACTATGTGATTTCAACATATATATTTATCCTACCAAAAGTATGCTTACCTTTCAGTTCCTCAACTTATTCATTTCACTTGACTTCTTCCTGTACCCGACCTCAGCTATAAACAGAGATGGTCATGCTTTTGATTTTGCAATAACCCATAAAATATCACTTCAATGTTTAGGAAGTCTGAAATTCCCATATCTGATCACAATCTGCTATCATTTCACATTTCTTTCTATCTTGCAACTCTAAATCTTTTTCTTTGTTCTTATCATTACTTCCAATCTCTTGACTCTTTAGTTATTTCTCAGTTCATTATCCCTGTATTGATTACTTCCTACCATTTAACATCATGATCCCTTGATAAACCAGTTCAACTCTACATTGTTCTTTTTTCTCAAGTGCCTTGCCTCTTGCTCTATCTCTGATCTTATTCAGCCAAGCCTTAGTCTTGATCACTCCCACAAGCTGCTTCCTTAGGTTCTATATGTATGCTATTGAATAAAGATGGGGATAATCATAAATCATGCTTACTGGGCTCACTATAAATAACTCAACTGGGCTCTCACTAATGCAAGGTAACTTTTTTATTTTTTTAAAAAATGTATTTATTTAAAGCAATGGAGTTGAGTGACTTGCCCAAGGTTACACAGCTTGGCAATTATTAAGTGTGTATGAAGTTGGATTTGAACTTAGGTCCTCCTGAGTCCAGGGCCAGTGCTCTATCCACTTTGCCACCTAGCTGCCTCTGCAAGGCAACTTTTTAAAAACTTTATTTATCTTTGAATTTTACAATTTCCCCCCAATCTTGCTTCCCTCCCCCCCAGAAAGCAGTCTGTTAGTCTTTACATTGTTTTCTTGCTATACATTGATCTAAATTGAATATGTTAAGAGAGAAATCATATCTTTAAGGAAAAAATAAAGTATAAGAGATAGCAAAATTATATAAGATAACAGTTTTTTAAAAAATTAAAGGAAATAGTCTTTGTTCAAACTCCACAATTTTTTCTCTGGATACAAATGGTATTCTCTATCATAGACACCCTAAAATTGTCCCTGATTGTTGCACTGATAGTATGAGCAAGTCCATTAAGACTGATCATCAACCCCATGTTGCTGTTATGGTATATCATGTTCTTCTGGTTCTGCTCATCCCACTCAGCATCAGTTCATACAGATCCTTCCAGACTTCTTTGAATTCCCATCCCTCCTGGTTTCTAATAGAACAATAGTGTTCTAGAATGCACATATGCCACAATTTGTTCAGTCATTCCCCAATTGATGGACATTCACTCGATTTCCAATTCTTTGCTACCACAAACAGGGCTGCTATGAATATTTTTGTACAAGTGATATTTTTACTTTTTCATGATCTCTTCAGGATATAGACCCAGTGGTGGTATTATTGGATCAAAGGGTATGCACATTTTTATTGCCCTTTATGCCTAATTCCAAATTGCTTTCCAGAAAGGTTGTAAGAGTTCACAGCTCCACTAACAATGCATTAGTGTCCCAGATTTCCTACATTCTTCCAACAGGCAAATTTTTTTTATGTCTCATTAATGAACTCACTATTCTGCTCACCATAATGACTCTCCATGACTTTTTTGTTGCTTTTCAAACCCTTTATAGGTTCCCTTCTCTCAACTCACTTAATTGAGAACTTTATCTCATATTTTACTGAAAAAAATTGAGATCATTTGCTGAGAACTCCTTTTCCTCTTCCCCTCTTATCACATAACCCATCTGTATTCTGCTTCTTTCACCTACCTTGCCAATGAGGGGATGAAGGGAGGAGAGTGAGTGAATTTTTTTTGTGTATTGAATCTGTATCAGCAATGTCAATTCATACTCCTTTTATGAATATGTGTTACCAGTTTTCCTATATCTTCTATGTGATATCCTAAGTATGGAGGGTAAAAAATAATTCAGTCATTTAGATTCATAGATTTGTAGAATTCTAGGAGTGAAAGGGAGGTTTTTGTAGCCCAGGGGAATAGAGTCAGTTTAGAATTAAATGCTCTCAGATCCCTTTAGACTCCAGATCTATGATCCTATAAAATAATATAACTGAATTATCATAGTTTTTATTTCCCCCCTCTATTTTGAGAAAGATAATCATTAGACTTTCTCCACTTCAAGGGAGAAATATCAGGGAAATGGCAACTTTAGTTAAGCTATATTCCACCCCATTGATTAAGTTTCTCTAACTGATTAGTATGTTAGTAGCAGGATATATTTGAAACATCTCAGGATTAGAAACACCTTGAAAGCACCTCATTTTGGTACTTGCTATGGAGAAGATTATTTTGGAAGAAATTCAGGATCACTATCATCCCTTCATTCCCTAACTGTGGGGACAAATTTTTGATCTTACTTAAACCCAGATCTGATCTGAGAGTGGATGTAATCTGGGATTGGGGCAGTCCCAAGCAGCCTGAATTGGTTCAGAGACCAAGGATGACTAATTGACTTCTGATCCTTCTTGGGTAGATGGGAGTGACTTCAGGACATCTGGAGTCTAGCTAAGTCTGATTTTTGGTCCTTTGATACCCCAATTAGAATTGTTATAATTGTTTCCCTTTTCTGTATCCCTTCCCACTGTTCTTCAGTCAGTGTTGGTAGGGTGGGAAACCCTGAAGAAGAAGGACAGCTAGGAAGCATTTAAGCTTTACCTTGTTTAAACCAGGGACAAATTGTAAGTGATCCATTCAGGGCAATCCTGGCAAAGGAGGAGGAGGATGAAAGGTCTTAAGCAGGAAACAGGAAATTTTTAAGTTAATAGATAATAATGTGATAATAGTAGTCTGTTACTAGATCCATGAAACACAGGCACCATTAGGTTGGTTTAGCAGAGAAGTTATCATGGGTTTAGGCACACTGAGGATGTGAAGCAGCTGTCACCTACAATTAATAGCCCTGCTACCCAGTGTCCATTAAGTACTTAGACTAACTTTCTTGAGTCTTTCTTCTCTGGAGAAAGAGCAGCCTTCCTAATATCCTCCCCAGTTCAGGGATAGCTTCTAGTTTGCCCAAATTCAAGTCTTATCTCATTCCATTCTCCTGAGAAAATTTCAGGGAATCTGTGTATATCATGTGAATGTGACTAATAGTTCCACCCACTCATTGTCCCTTCTCCCATGTCAGGAAAATTGAAACCCAACAACTTTGTAAGAAATATTCCTTTTTAGCTCCCCCCCACCTCAGTTCTCCAGACTGCCCATTAGGCTGTCATATTTAACAGTCTGACTCATAAAACAAAAATATTATAGTACAGTAGAGGCTATGGTATGTGCAAGAGCAAATGCAGTTCTGAGAAACAGAATTCTTTTCTTCCCGGACATATGTAGGTTCAAGTCTACAACCTTAAGGAGTCTGTTCCTATTTCCTACTCTGAGCAAATAAATTGACTCACCAGGTGTCCTTAGCTAATCCCTGAATCCTTTTGGGACCTAAGTTTCCTTTTTTATGAAATGGTATGAATAATCACTTCTTCTAGCTCATTTTAGAGGGATGTAGCAAGGATAAATTGAGGAATATCTTGTAGAATCCTTTGAGGCCCTTGGAGAAAGAAAGTGCTGTTTAAATGCAAAGTATGATGGGAATTTACATAAGAGAGTTTTGCAAATACATATATAATAAGCACAGTACATCCATGGCAAAAACCTTTCTGTCCATCAATTCAGAATATAAAGAGGACAATCAAATAATCATCTGCGTACATTATTCCATGAAAGCAAACTCCAGATCTCCATTAAGAGTGTGATTTCCTACCCCCCCCACCCCCTTTTATATTTTGGAGTTGCATACAAAGGGCTGTTCTGCTTCATTACAGCTGCCTGGCTTTATGACAGATCAGGAGTTCGTGGTGTGTACAAGGAGGAAATTTCTTAATAATATCAAGTGCTTCATACTCAGCCTCATTCAACATCTCCCTTCTCTATTCCCATTTCCTGACTCACATGAGTGATTCTCCTTAGGGAGAGAGCCCCTGTCACTCACTCAGTGACCCCTTCCTAAAATTTTTGATAACTGGGTGATTCCCTTGGAAAGGGAAAGTCGTCAGATCCAGGAGACTGAATAAAAGATTGTGGTTCTTGCTTTGATTTTTATTACTCTTGGAAGCAGTCAGAAGTTGTGGACTATCTCAGCCAACAGTCCCTAGAGCATACTCTTTTCCCCCTTAGCCCTTCCATAATGCTGCCAAAAGAAAAAAAACGTAAGCTTGATTTTGTAATGTCCTAGTAATGACTCTGAAGTATGGAGAGCTTGGGCTCCTGAGTGTCTGTAGCTTTCAGAAGCTTGGCTCTCTGCCTTTCTTTTAAGAGCATTCAGATGCTTATTCCATGGGATAAAGTCAGCTACTGTATTGATCCCAAGTCAAGAAGACTGTAATACTGTGCTTAACCCAAGGTCCTCTGAGGGTAGCACCCAAATGAAGGACACTTAGTGTTTTCTGGATTTGTGTCTGCTATTGATGACATCACCTCTGCCAATATCATATTGATCTTTCTCCAAGGAACTCCAAATACATTGTAGACATGATCTCATTTGTCCTCATAAAGTCCATAGGGGCAGAGGCATGGAAGGTCAGAACCTCCTTGATTTATACAAGGGGGAACTGAAATATTAGCTCAGAGTCCTGAGCAAACTGTAATGCAAGGTTACTGTGAGCAGTTCAATGGCGAGAGAATGGAAAACCTTAGTGTTTTTGTTAGAATGTGGTGCTTTGTGCTGTCTCATTTGTCATTTGGCTGTTTTTCTACGGCAGGGGCATATCCTGTTCTGGGATCTCGGCTACACTTCCCCTTACTCTACTTCCTCTACCTGGGAGTAGAATTATTTGTGTGTATTGTTAAAAAAAACTGTGACTCTTTGAAATCTTCATTCCAGCATTTGGAAATGTGTTCTGCTGATGAGTATATCAGTAGCATCACCTTTCATACCCAAAGGCTGCACTCATTTGTGATATCTGCTCTAGGTCAGAATCCTTGTAACTTTGATATCACAGAAGTTTTTTCATCAACAAATATAGAAAATTTTGATAAGGCTCAAATATATGAGAGACAAATGTAAAATTTGAGTTTCAAAAACCAAACTGCACATATATAATAAAGAGGAAATTTGTTGAATAGTAGTTCATTTAGGAAAAAAATCTGAGGGATTTAATTGACTACATGTTCAATATGGGTTAATTGTGTGATGTAAGCTAAAAAAGTTACCTTAAAATTATCTTAGGCTACCTTAAGAGAGGTAATGGTCTCCAGAGTCATGAAGGAAAGTCATTCAATACGTTTTGCACAGTCACATCTGGATTTGTATGTTCACTTCATGGTACTCAATATTGAGAAAGTATCCATAAGAAGGTGATTACCACCATAAAAAAGTCCAAGTTCATGTCTTGATAAGATTGAAATAATTGAGAGTGTTTGGGAGAAAAAAGGACCTATGGAAAACAGGATAAATATTTAACTATTGAAAAGGCATGAGCATAAGACTTAGTAGCGATAGAAACTACAGAGTAAGATTTAGGCTAACTGTGATAGTAATAATAATGGGGAACATTTATGTAGTAATTTAAGGCTTGCAAAGCATTTTATAAATATTATTGCATTTGATTCTCACAACAATCCTGGAAGGTAGATACAATTAATAACCCCATTTTATAGAGGAGAAAACTGAGGCAAATATAGCTGATCAGTGTCAATGCTAGATTTGAATGCAAGTTGTCCTGACTCCAATGCTCAATTTACTGTGCAATGTAGCTGCTTTTAAAGAAAAACTGTGTAATAATTAAAACTATCCCAAAATTTACTAGTGACTACTTGGAAAAAAATACTAAGAGTGAAGACTTCCTCAGAAATCTTTAGGTTAAGATTTATTGTGTCATCATTGCTTATTACCTAAACTATATATGTACTGTGTGAGGGGATTTGGTAGCAAATCATTAAAATTATCCAAATCAACACCAATACCATAAATATTGCCCTTTCCATGCATCTCTTCCCCCTCCTGCTCCCAATCCTATGGAATATTCAAAGAGAGGCAATTCAAGGCCAATACAATTTGGCAAACCTCTTTTTACATGTCTCTTGCTATGATGCTGTTAAAAATTCAGCATATCCTTTAAAATTTATTTAAGGCAATGGAGTTAAGTGACTTGCCCAAGGTCACACAGTTAGACAATTATTAATTGTTTGAGGCCAGATTTGAACTCAGGTCTTTCCAACTCCAGGGCCAGTGCTCTATCTACTGCACCAGCTAGCTGCACCCCAGCATATCCTCTTGATCTAGCTTCTCTCCCTATCACCTCAAACTGAATTCTTTGTAAAACTTGATTGATCTTTTTGTTGGCACAGAGAGAGAGAGTGGAATGTTGGTGGCCTGGTATCTGAGACTCATTGGTGGATTGGAAATGTGGGAACAGTAGTGTGTTACTTATCTTGAGAATGTCATATGCAAAGGTGTAAAGAATATTACTTGGTGTTGGACATTAAGAGATGAGCCTTAGGTACTCTACCCATATTCAGGAAGGCAGGAACTTTGTATTACCTTTAGTGCTGGCATACTTGGGTCAGACTGTCTGAATCTTTGTGTAAATTACAGTGAAGAGTATAGAAAGTGAGAAAATGGGTGGTATATGAGACTCTGAGAGGCTTACCAGTTTCTTTGTAAGTACTCCTGTTGTATTCCTTGCTTCCTTGTTGGTATTGTGCATGGACCTGGAATATTGGTGTTTCTCTGGAGATCTGTTGGATCTCATAATGCTGAGAAATTATGACAAAGATGGGCTAGGGAATAGTTAATATTTAGTATATAGTAAATCAAAATGGACTCATAAAACAAAAGTCCAAAAGGGGATTTGATCAGTGATAACACAATCTGCAACGTCAACTATATAGTTGATTCTTTATAACTAAACTCAATCCCTCTTCTCTGAGAGACATTGCTTTAGGTGGGGGGGGGGCCCTCGTAACAGATGGCAATACAGTGTAGTACTGAAAAACTGAAGTGTATCTTCTGACCTTGTTCTTCTCCTCCACACCCTGAATTATAATCAAATTGGTCTACTGGTTGTTTTTTGTAGATCACATGCCATCTCCCATCACTATCAGATCCTGCATGGAACCTTTCATGAATCCCCTCAGCTCTTCTAGAATATGTTTCTATATGCACATATTGTTTTCCTTGATAGAATGAAATCAGGGACTATTTTGTGTTTGCTTTTGTATCTTCAGCACCTAACACTGTGACTGGCAGATCCTGGGTCAAAAGTTAGTCAGGAAAGGCCTAGGAGGTCTTGGATGAGGACTGAAGATGAAAGATTTGAAAGGGAGAAGTGTAACTGTCTTCAGAAAAATTAAATATCTTCTTCCATATCTTCTTACCTAACTTCACTTCCTTCCATTCATTGTGGCAATAAACAGTTTATGAACAGGGCTGGCATACACATTGGTATAGTTGGAAGCTGCCTTAATGATATGATCATAAGAGAGTAAGATTAGACTAGATGTATTACAACATCTTACCTATCCAAAAACATCTCCTGCAATAGTCTTTTCAACCTTCTTCCTTCTTAGCCTGAAATTCTCACTTCTTCTTAGACTCATTAGCAATGAGTCTAAAAATTATTACACTCTACTCTGGGTTAGATGACAAAGGTAGGGGAGTTTTTTTCCAGATAGTCCCTGTTAGAATGCATATAATGTCATCTGGGAGGAAAAGAATATCTGGTTGTGCCTAGTTCCAACTCTATTCTAAGGCACATTAGCATTTTACTTTTCATTAGACACCTCAAAATAAATATAGAGTCTGTTCCCACCTTGCACCAGTGACACAATGAACTACTAAATTTCAGTAGAAGGTAGAGACAATGCAGTATTTATCCTGAAAAACAATAGGACATGGAAGATTTTTATGGAAGATCCAAAGAGTCTCTAGACAGAAGAAAAATGAGAGAGGGGTCAACTCTAGGTAATGAGATAATCAGTTTACTTTCAAGAAATAAAAGTGGTGGATATTAATATTCCCAAAATTATTAATTTGGACCTATAAGGGACTTAAGAGATCATTCAATCTACCCTTCCCACCATTTTTTATAGAAGAAGCAGAGAGGAGAAAGTGACTTGCTGCAAGTCACACATATATAGTAAATAGCAGAAAGAACTTTGAACTCAAGTCTTTTAATTCCAAAATCAGTGGTCTTTCTTCTACATAACATGTTGTATCTCCATCAGTGGTCCTATACCACTTTTATACTTTTCATAGTATTTTCTCATTTTCCCATATTTATACATAACTTATCATGTAGGATATGTGATTTTATGTATAGATATACATAAGTATGATTTAAATGGTTTAAATTCATCAATTTTAGGCTTGTAATGATTTTTTGAAAAATCCTGTGATCCTCTCAATCTAAGATGGCAATATTATTTTTTTTATTGTATGCCTTTCTAAACTACCAGAAATGTAGATTGGGCAGGTAGTATGTTGTTGTCATTGTTGTTATTATCATTTAAGTTTTATTGATGCCTCTTAGTTTTATAGCAATCATTTCCAGGTGGTCTTTTGGATAGGCATTCTTATTCCCATTATACAAATGAAGAAACTGAGGTCCAGAGAGATTTAAAACTTCATTAAATATCATGCAACATATTTTTGAGGGAATAAAATCTAGAACTTAGGTTGACTGGGATCTTTCACTACACTATGTTATCCCTTTATATTACTGTGTTGGTTGGTCCTCTTTGTAAATAGGGACTGAAAGCTAGAGGTTATTCCTTGACTTTCATTGGGAACTCTTTATTTCTTGGTCTTTTCTTTCCTTGAACAAAGATAAGAACTCTTTTCCCCCTACATAGACTTCAAAGTTGGATTTGTTTTTTATGCTTATTAAGGAATTAATTGAAACTGTTGATAATAGCAAATGTTTATTAAAGTACTTCCATCAGCTAATCCTCATGGAGACACAGAGATATAAAGGTCGCATAGCAAGGAAACAAAAGACTTGACACTGGAAGCAAGAAATTCTTGCCAGGAGAGGAGTACCATGCTGAGCCAGCTGGAGAGGAGGGCACCCCTAATCACTTCATCCCACCTCTGACATTTTTCTTCTTAAGTTGGTTCTTTTTAATGCTCTCTCTCCTCACAGTGGTAGTGGAGGTCCTCTGGTATGAAAATTATGGCAGATGTGAGTAATTCTTTGAGTTATTTCTTAAGCAATTCATCTTTTTTACAGTCATATCTGGAGATTTTGTGTCCTCAGGTGTAATGATGATCTTTTGAAATTTTGAAAAGTTTAAGGAAGAGGTTAGTGCCACCCCCAAATTTATACACTTTTCCCAATCTAAAGATAAAGAGAGAGGGAAAACTCCTCAATTTCCCACTGACAGTAAACAGAATTTAAAACTCGGGCAGATACAACATTTTATTCTTCAATTCTTGGAAGATATTCAATGAGTTGCTTTTATTCTTTTGAAGGTGATTCTTTGGAGGAAGGAATCCTGTATAGAACTAGACAAAGGAAATTATTATTCTGTTTTTTTTTTTTTGGTAGATCAGGGCTGTGTTACTACGATAGAGTAAATATAGTGTAATGTAGCCTATTGTTGTGACAAGGCAGGATCTCTCTATATTCCTAGATGGGCTACTAAAGTCATGAGTTAGCCCTTTATCCTGTTCTTGAAACCGCTGAACAGAATCATAAGTAGCAAAAAGTCAAGTATACAGGGGCAGCACAAGGGGCAAAAACACCACAAGTACACCCTAATCAACATTTCAAGACAGATTTACTGCATGTGGTGGTGGGTAATGGAATACCTCAGAAAGAGATTTTGAAATGTCTGAACCCCCTGGTAGAATAGATAGACACACCAGGACATCAAATTGCCTCTGAAGAAAGAAGATAGGAATTCAAATCTCACCTCTGATGTTGCCAAGGTATGACCTTAGATGAGTCAATGAACCTCTTCAGACCTTAGTTTTCTCATTTGGAAAATGAATGGGCTTGATCAAATGACCTTTTTAGTCTTGCTCTTTTTCTGTGATCTTCTGCCTGAGCAAAGCTAGGAAGAAGATCATTGGGTTATGCTTGCTAGAGGAGAAAGAAAGCCATGTAATAACTTACATTGTTACTCTTGTTGACTGGGTGCTGTTTATTTCTATCTGCTGAAGGAATAAATAGACTGTCAGGGTCCTCTAAACTTTACCATTCTGGTGCAAACCCAGATTGTCCTAAATTAGATACAGCTCTTATGTTGATGATTCCCCTTCTTACCCTTATCAGTTAATCTTTCCAAACAGCCCAACCCAAGGTTTGGCTTATATCCTAGTGGTATGTAACTCCTTTTTCTTTCATTTTTGCAAGTGACTTGTTCAAGCTAGGTAACTCTTAAGTATCTGAGGTCACATTTGAACTCGGGTCCTTCTGACTCCAGGGCAGCACGAAATCCACTGTGCTGTCTAGCTACCCCTTGTATGTAACTCCTAAACTAAGTTCTGCAATGCCAGAAAAGTTCCTGCTATTTTTGAGTTCTGAGGTGTATCTCTTCCTTTTTTTAAATTTCTTAATCAAGTATATTATTTTGAAAATTCTGCTTCTATCTCCACTGTCACAATCTCTACTTATTTGCCCATTTTTACTGGTAGGTGCCAGGCAGGCCCCAAGCTGTGTTGTCGCAAATGGAGAAATCTAGACAAGTTTGGAAACAAAAAAAATTGGAAAATGACTTAACAGAAGTTCATGTGCAAAAAAAATTCCATGATATATTTTTTACTCATACTAAACTCACTAAAGCCTAAAAAAAAGCCTAAAGGAACTTTAGTGAGTTTAGTATAAGTAAAAAATATGTCATGGAAGCCAGAACTCCACAATGTCATCCAAGGCTGCATTAATAGAATCTAATATGTAGAATGAGAGAGGTAAGAGGTATCAGGCCATAAATGGAGATTGGTTATCTCTTTAGAGGCATACTATAGCAGGGACTATGACAAATTTGAGAGTATTCAGAAGATCTTGATCAGGATGGTGAATGAAGTGGAAGCCACATCATATGAAAATATAAAGAATAAAGAATAATTTATTGAAGAAAAGATTTGGAGGGTGGAGGAGAGACTTAATTGCCAATAATTGAAGAGTTGTCATGTGGGAGACTCATCAGATACTGTGTAACTACAGATGGGCAGAACCTAGTTGAAGAGGAGGCAGATTTTGGTTCAACATGAGGAAAAACAATAATTAGTATTATCAAAAAAGTAGAAAGGGCTGCCTTTGCGAGTCTAAGTATTTAAGGAGAGAGAGTAGGCTAAAGGATCTCTAATGTTCCTGCTAACTCCAAATCCTATAATCCTATGCTGTTTGAGAGATGTTTTAGAAGGGGTTCATACATTATGCAGGAAGTTGCACCAGACAACTGCTTAGGTTTTTTCCAACTAAAAGATTCTGAGTCTCTGGGAAGCACTGGATTAGGTATTGTGAGGTCTGGTTTCCTTTTTCTTTCTTTCTTTCTTTTTTGTCAATAATCTACCACATGATGAGACAAATCTCTTTCTCTGCCACACTTGTTTCAACTCCTAAAATGAATAATGGGAGGCATGTAGGTATATAAAGAAGGTCCAAATGACTATTTAAGAAAAAAGGGGAAACTATTCAATTGGGATGTGATTCCTTGTAGTCTTCCCTCCTCTTGCTGCTTTCCAGACTCAAAATACCCCCTATTCCTGACTGCTATTGACTGGGATTAGTGCATAGGATATTCACTACTACTTTCTCATTTTACAGATGAGGAAATTGAGATCTAGAGAACGTAAATGACTTGCCCAATGTCACATAGGTCTAAGGAGTGATTGTAGAGTTTGAACCTAGATTCTTTAACTTTAAAGCACTTGTCCTTTCTATTGGGTCATATAATCACTGTAACATCTGAGGCACAAGTAAAGAGACTGTTTAGTATTTGTTGAGAACCCATGATGAATTATGCATTTGAGAGTTAATAGAGGAACTATTTTAGGGAATTCCAACACCTTAACATTCACTGAAGAAAGAAATATGTTTCATTTACTTTTTTAAAAATTTTAACCAGAACTGAAAGTGATTCAGAGATATTCAGCTTTCATTATGAATTGATTTCATCTATCCTTCATTTCCTCACCAGGAGAGGTCTTCTAAGGGAGATAGGCCATGGATAAAGGGTGGACAAGCAAGGATAGGTGGGTGCACTGTTAAAGTATTAGAAATGAGTGTAAACGCAAAGCTATATTTATAAAACACAAAAGCTAGGTGGTTTAAAAACTAAATCAATCAACTAATATTTTGCTCAGTGATGCTTGTCTGACAGTTGGTTTTCTGGCTTTTTGACTGAAATGAATGAATCAGTTGCCTGTTTGATTTTTGCAAAGCACATTCTTGTCTGAGGTCAGAAAATAAATTCAAATTAAGGCATCCTAAATCTCAGTGCAATGTGTAGCATGTTTCCTTGATGATCTGATCACTTCTTAGCTACTCTGGTAGCTTAAATTTTCTACTTAAATTCGTGGCTCTGAGCCCCCACCAATGTGTCTTTATACCAGACCAAGCTAGCAGACATTAATTCAAGTAAAGCCATTGAATTAAGACAGAATGACATGGTAATAATAACTAGGAATTGGATTAAACATTAAACACAATTGAAACTTATTCCCAAATGACTACCATCTTCAAATGTCCCTAAGTAGTTCTAGTTGATTTCCAATTAACCCTTCTATCTCTCCTATATATCAACATATAAAGCAGGTACTACTTGGTCACTCTATTTCCGTCTTAGTATAGTGGCATTCTAGCTTCTTAGCATTCATAGCTTCTTAGGACAGAAATTAGAGCCTCTAAAAAGAGTCTAGTCATGAAACCTAGAGTTGAACCTTTTGGTGTTAATTCTTATACCTGTGCTGTAAACTTACAGAGTAAAGATCATTAGAACCCTAATCTAACAGCCCAATGGATTAAATTTGTGGCAAGCACATTGTCACACTGATAAATAGAAAAGCCTTTTGGGATTGATGGACAATGGCTCCTCATAAGTGACCACATGGATCTGGAAGTGAGTTATTGATCTAGTGTAGACTCAGCTTAACATGGTGTATTGGTTTTGGCTTTCATCCTCTTGAGAATAACTACTTCTAGGGCCCCTTTAGCTGTTGTTTATTCATGCCTGGAGGGAATTCTTGTAATTTTATGTGTCACCTTATTTTTCTTAGGGTTATTTGTGTGGGCTGGGAGGTGGGGTACAAAGGGTATTGTTTGGGTTCTTTTTTTCTAATTAGATAGAAAGAGATGGAACCTCAGCTGTGACTCTGCAGCCCATTCCTCATTCTCCCTAGTGCTCCCAGTAATGGTACTTACCGGAAAGACAAAGCCATTTATCTTCCCAGCTTTCCAGCCAAGAGCTGGGGGAAACTGCTGCATTGCTGTCAGAAGAGATATTAGGGACTATAAAAAGCCACCTGATTCCCTCCCCTTCTTGCTCTGAGCTTGCGACCCTCTTTCCTAGGGAGATTGGCCTAGTGATTGCTGACTCTTTGTCACCTGGAAGTTATAGGACTTGAAGGCATTTTATTGGAATTTGGCTGCCTTGACCATTCCATTCTTCTTCCTTCCATCTCTCAGCTTCATCCTTTCTCTTCCAGGGACTCTCCAGGGATTTTACCTCTCCAGTTTATTTTCTAGACTTTGAGAAAGCAGGTTTGCATAAAGAGGATATGAAAAATTCACTCTGGTATTAGGAAGGACAAGATCAACCCCTCTGAGACATGCAGCAGTAGAGAAGATACTCAGAGTTGCTTAGGAAAGAATAATTCAATTCAATTCAACAAGCATGAACATTCTTATAAGACATTGTGCTAGGCCCTGGAAAAGATACAAAGTTTATATAAAACAAAATCTCTGACCTTATTGAAGTTTTAGTCTAGTAGAATTATATGACAACCATAAACATATATGTTTATCTCTTTATATGCATATGTGGATATATGTACATATAACTATATCTCAATATATCTATTTTTAAAATTTTTATGGTTTAGAAATTAGCTCTTGTTTCACTACCTCAGCCTGATTCCACACACACATATAATACAACACAACATGATATTACATAAAAGTCCAAACAAACTCATTTGCAAAAGACAAATGGGGCTTAAAACTTGGATTTTAATTTCATCTTTGTCCTTAATTGCATGACTTTGAACAAATCATTTGAACTCTTTCTGACTTGTGGCATCCCTAAATGTCAACTACTTCAAAGTTTTTTAGGCTTTGCAATTTTGGGAAAGGTATTTATCATCTCAGTCTCAACTTTTTCATCTGTAAAATGGAAATACTAGAGTTTTTTTAAATTTTTTTTTAGCCTTAACTTTAGAAGGTTGGCCTACATTTTCTTTCAACTCTAAATCTGATTGTATGTGAAAGAAAGAAACTTGCACAGAAGTTCTGTGATTACATCAGTGTGGGTATTCCTTTCTCCACTGTAAGTCACAGTTCTTTTATACTTTAGCAGATGGTTTTTGTGAAAAAAATCATCATTAGATGATCAATGTTTTGGTGATGATTCCCTTTCAACTTAGCTTGTTTTCATATCAGAGACATGAAGTCTATCATGAGGTCTGTTCTCAAAGCTTTTCTTTTCTTTTCTTTTTTTTTTGCAAGGCAATGGGGTTAAGTGGCTTGGCCAAGGCCACACAGCTAGGTAATTATTAAGTGTCTGAGGTTGGATTTGAACTCAGGTCCTCCTGACTACAGGACTGGTGCTCTATTCACTGTGCCATCTAGTCACCCCTATCTCAAACTTTTCAATCCTGGAAGAACCTTTAGGAATTGCCACTCTATAGGCATAAAGTTTGTGATGATTAAATCACTTCTATGCCATGAATGATGAACCTTCATTGGGAGAGCACATTCACAGAAAATTATAATACTACTCCCCCCAAAACCCCAAAACCATATGATAAATTCCCAAGAGAGGAGGTAAAACAGAATTGTACACGAAGTTGGATTTGGGAAAGGTCTTTGTAAACTGAGGACATTAGGGAAGACTTCATGGATGAAGTAACATTTGAGTTGGACTTTAAAGGATTTTCTGAACTCAGTAGATGAATAAGAGGAACACTCAGCAAAGGGAACATTCAATAGTTTCTGTTCTTGCAGGGTTTTATAATTATAAAGTGCTTTATACTCTATCTCTTTTGGTCCTTGCAACAGCTCTCTGAACTATCTCTGGTAGCTATTATTATTTCTAGTTTATAGAAAAAGAAACAGATTTTAGAGAAATAAAGTGATTTTCAAGGTTGCATAAGTAGTAAATAAGAAAGGATCCAGGCAAGACTTGAAACTCCCTGTTGCCTCTAGGACAAAATGCAGAGTCTTCTATTTGGCATTTGAAGTCCTTCACAGTCTGGCTCCAGCCAACTTTCCAGGCTTCTTACACATTGCTCCCCTTCCATACTCTATGGTCTAATCAAACCATTCTGATTACTTTTCCCCATACACAAACAAGATTACGTCTCTCACCTTTCTTGCCTTTGCACAGTCTGTCTGACATGTCTGGAATGCCTTCCTTCCTCACCTCTGCTATTTAGAATCCCTTGCTTCCTTCAAAGCTCAGCTCAGCTGACACCTCTTATCCAAGGTATTTTTTGATAACTTCCCTTAGTTGCTGGTGTCTCTCTCCTCCCTGCATTTCATCACCTGTGTTAACTTTGTAAACATTTTCTATTTATTTAAGTATGTATATGTTATTTCCCTCCTAGGGGGAAGAATGTTTTCAATTTTATCTTTGTATTCCTAATATCCATCACAGCATCTGGTATATAGTAGGTGCTTAATAAATGATTATTGGTTAATTGGTTAGAACACAGATCTTTCTCATTACACTCATCTTCCTTCCTCTGACACCCAGATCCTCTGTTATTCTGTAATGTCACGGCACTGAAAAGAAAGATCTCTTTTATATCCTCATGGCTTCCTCCCTACCCCACCAAAGCCATTGCTTTTAAAAGTAAATCTTTCCAAACAACCTCATAGAAATTGGGCTGGATGAATTTTGGAAAGTCTGTCACAAGGTATGTTCAGACTGGTTTCCTTTGGGAAGAAGAGTTGTAAAATCACAGTCTTCTAGCATTTTCACAGCAACTTTGGCAATATAAACTTACTGCTTGTTATGTACACATGGACTGCCTGGGGGAGTCTTGTAAACTTCTCTGTATTTTCTACTCCCTATTGACAGACTGTTGATTGCTCACAGGAAATATGCTCTAGAAAACAAACTCATGGGGGGAGGGGTTGGATTAAAAATACCCATGTTGTCTTTTGACTCTTTAGTGAAGGGAATGTAAGTTGTTTAGTTGCTCAGAATCCCAAGTTATTTGTCTATGAGTTGTGTGTGTGTGTGTGTGTGTGTGTGTGTGTGTGTGTGTGCTTTTTCTCTAGCTATGGAAATTATTTTTTGCTTAGGATCATAGGGTCATGAATTTAGAACTTGGAAGGAACCTTACAAATTACTGTGTTCAGTCTCATTATTTTATAAATAAGAAAATTGAAGAATTTTCTTCCAAGAAAAGTTTAGCAGGGCAGCATGGTATTGTGGGAAAAGTATCTTATCTGGAGTCACAATTTTAGAGCTTAAAAGGGCCATTATTTCAACCCTTTGATTTTACAGGTGGGATAACCAAGGACCTAGAAGGTTAAGTGATCTGCCCAAAACTATATGGTTGTAAAGCATCAAAAGTGGAATTAGAACTCAGATCTTCTGAATCTAGAGATGTTTTGGTTTCAGACCACTTCAAACACTTTGTATAGCTTTGGGCATCTGTAAAATGAAGAGCTTCACTAGATGACACCTCTACCATTTCTTTTACCTCTAAATCTATAATTGTACCTTGACTTCTAGAAGGTCACATGGTTAGTAAGTGGCACAAGTAAGATTCTCCAGGCATTCTGACTCCAAATCCAGTGTTCTTTCTACTGGATTACTCAAGGAAGTAAGGAAACATGTACTTGCCTACTGTATGCCAGGTATGTCAGGGCAATTAGGCATCCTAGTTGATAGTGTACTAGGCCTGGAGTCAGGAAGACTGAACTTCTTGAATTCAAATTTGGTCTCAGACACTTACTATTTTGCCTCAGTTTCCTCATCTGTAAAATTAACTGGAGAAGAAAATAGAAAGCTATTCTAGTATCTTTGTCAAGAAAACACCAAGGGGTCACAAATAGCTGGATACAATTGAATAACAAAAATAAAATGTGCCAGATACTATGCTAATCCCTGTATAAATGTCATCTCATTTGATCCTCACAATAACATTGGCTAGTACTGTTATCTCCATTTTAGAGTTGAATGAAGTGAAGAAGAAGTAGTCAGAACTCTGAGAATGGATTTAAATTCATTTTCCTGACTCCAGGCCTATTACACCAACTAGTAATTTTACGGGGTAAGCTCATTTTTATTGTTGTTGTTGTTGCTCAATTGTATCTGACTCGTTTTGTTTTACTCTTGGGACCATGGTATGCCACTACTGTCCATGGGGTTTTCTTGGCAAAGATACTGAAATAATTTGACATTTCCTTCTCCAGTGGATTAAGGCAAACAGAGGTTAAGTGACTTTTTAAGGGTCACACAGTTAGAGTCTGAGTCTGCATTTGAATTCAGATCTTCCTAACTCCAGGTTCTAACTGCTGAGTTGTGACTACCTCAAAGTACAGAAATTTCTCCCCCTCTCTCTATATAAAAAAATTCAGCCTATCCAGTTTCTATCCATCATTTGATGCTTATAGTCTATACCTTTCCTTTTGTAATTTTGTTTCTGCATTTTTATATTATGCCTTATATATAATAAAGCTATAATACCCCTTCCCACTGAATTATAAGCTCTCTTCATATCTAAATATTCTTCAAGACCTAGATCTTGGCATCTTTTGACTGGTCGGCATTCATCAAATGTTTGTTGAATAAATAAATGAATAGTTCATATTAGTAGTGAGAGGCAGTCAAGCCCAAGAAGTAGTATGCTCTGTGACTTTAGATAAGTCCACTTTCTCCCTCTATTCTAAGTGTCTTAGTGTTCCCCTTGATTTCCTGGTGAAAATAATACATCTCAACTCAAAATAGATTCTTGAAGATAAATAGAACCTGAACTCTAGGGAGAAATGTGTTCATTTGAATCTGTTCCTTTTTCATATTCTAATTCTATAATTTGGTGGTATAATGAAACTGGAGACATTAACTCACTTTCCAGACTGAAAGAAGGGCAGAAAAGAGCAGTTGGCTATAGAATTAACCATGGAAACTTTTATGTCTTATATTTGATTTCATGCCACAGGGACATGCCAATTAGTGAAAGTAGGCAAGTCTTGTATCCTTTTTTGTAATGTTGATGTATTAGGATGGGACCTTACAGGATGTGTTAAAGCTGGCTGTTACTGTGTGATGGGGTGCACAGAGGGAGTGGAGATAAGAATATAATTTGACTTCTAACATAAAAATAATGCACACTTATATAGTGCTTTGTTGTGACACTGCAGCGTACCTCATCTGATGCTCACAATAACTATTGGGAGGGGGTAGGGAATAGATAGAGAACATTTTATAATCCCCATTTTAGAAATAAGGAAACTGTAGCTAAGATGCCCAAGATGACATAACCAAGGAGGTCTTGTGAAGAGGATATTTTGAGACTCACAACAAAGAGAATTAAAGATGTAGGGAGGTGGTATGGAATAGGGGAAAGAGCACTGAAATCAGATTCAAATCCCACCTCTAATGATTACTGTCAGTTGTGAGCCTGGGAAAATCACTCACTGTGGGTCTCAGTTTCTCATATGTAAAATGAGAAGGTTGGACTAGATAGATGCTGAGGTTCCTTCCAGGCATAGAACTTTGAACCCAAGTTAGACTTCCTTTGTCCTGCACCAGAGACTGTACCACCAATGGACATATGTCCATTGGTGGTACAGTCTCTGGTGCATATAATACTTTTGTTATAAAAAGAATTCCAAAAAAGTTACCTGCTATAGTAAGAGAACTCCTATTATCTCTTACTGACTATTTCTCTGTTTCTCTGTCCATGTCTTTGTTTTTCTGTCTCTGTAGCTGTATTTCTGTCTCTGTCTCTCAAGAAATTCGGTTATACTCATATATAACCTTTACTACAAATAAATCGAAGCAGTGTAGAACAGTGATTTCTAATTAAAAAACCTGTATTCAAGTCTTGCCTTTGGAGTTTTATCACCTTTGTAATTAAAGGCAAGTTAATCTATTAAATCTTCTGTTTCTTTGTAAAATGAGGTGATTAAGTGATGGAGGGGTAACGGTTCCTTTGGATCTTATGAAATTATAATCCTATAGCCCTGACAGCAATTTAGCATAGTCATGGTAGTTCCCCTTGAAGAGTAAGGCTTGACCTTGACAATAAAGGAGAGATCAAAAGTCACTATTTCTGCATCATCTTCTCTCACTTATTTAAATGTGGTCATTTACTACAGAAAAGGATTGTAATCATAATCAGGAGCTGACTAGGGTAACTGATTAAACTGTTAAGGTTGCTGTCCAGGGTTTGATTACTCCATATGCTCTGAACATAGACCCAGAGTCTGTCCCATTCTGCATCTGTGCTAATTTCAGCAGAACTGAGCTAAAACTCCACAAAGAAGCCTTGTTGATTATCTTTAGAATGGCCTCTTCTCTTGCCCCAACCTAATGATGAGATAGAGCAGAAATAGGGTCAATGCAGCTTATTCAACTCTTCTGTATTTGGGAGAAGTGTATCTGAGGCAATATCTCTGAACAGATGTTTTGGAGTTAAAATTATAACATGAGTCAAAATTAAAAAAAAAACAGGCAGGTAAATTGTATAGTTGTAAAGGTCAGAGATTGAAGGTGGAGTCTGAAGAAGTTGGTTTCCTAAAACTAAGAATTACAATCAATTATAAGAAAGGGGCTCATAAGGTTCTAGATTCAGGCTTTAAGTCTGAACTAGACAAGAAGCAGCGTGTTGAGTTAGACAGAGTTATTTCAAAATGTAGCAGTTTGTCTATAGAAAACTGTGTGTTTTATGCAGCCATGCTCACTTCCTAGTTTCTTCTGAAGGTACCTTCTGGGTTTTTTTTTTTTGGCAAGGCAAGGGGGTTAAGTGACTTCTCCAAGGTCACACAGCTAGGTAATTATTAAATGTATAGGACTAGATTTGAACTCAGGTCCTCTGACTCCAGGGCCAGTGTCCTATCCACTGTGTCACCTAGCTGACCCCTGAAGTACCTTCAAAGGGAGAAATTCCACCACTGCTGCTGCCTTCATTGTTGTCCATGGCAACAGGTAAGTCCATTCTTCATTGAACAGGCTTCTTCTTGGAATTTTCTTCAAAGCAGTGATTTCTGTATATGTGCAGCTCTTAAAAATTACATTTTACCTTTTAAGGTATAATTTATGTCTGTTTTTAAATGTCATAGTCATTTCCCAAAGGACTCTGCACTACACTGAATCTTCCCCTATAATAGAAAAACAGTTAAGTTTAAACATCTAGCAAAATGACCATACCTGACAACATATGTTACATTCCATCTTGGAGTACTCTCCCATTTTCCATTCCCCCCAGCATTGAGATTGATGGCAATTAATCTAAGTCTTGTTGCCTTTTATTGAGTGAACTCTTGATGGAACTTCCTTCCTGGAATCAGAAACATCACTCTGTAGTATCTGATGACTGGTCCTCGTCTTACTCATATCGTGAGCATATGTGTCCTGCTTCTATCCAGGTACAGGGTAAGATGAAAGAAAGAATTCTTTCCCTATTTTGACTCTGGGAGAGTGAGTCTGACTCTCATATAAAATTGATAGAAATTAATTTCCAACTAGACTAGTGCCTGGGTCTTACTGGGACAAAGAATCACTTGCATCTAGAGCTATAAGGAAATATGTGGGAAAGAAATAGAACTTATTATAACCAAGGACCTGCCCAGTTTGCAACTCTGATATTTTTGCACATTCTAGAGAAGGGAAGGTTGTAGTATAAAGGTGTTATTAGTCTCCTTACATGAAAAGGCTATTAGTGAATATAATTTAATAGCTGAGTGGGGTGGGAGAGGCATCCACCTCATAGTGATGTGGAAAAAGGAGAGAAAAAATAGGCATCTATTGTGTTGGGCTTTCAAGGTTACCCATTAAGATAGGGCTGCTTTTTCCCACTGGCCGGGAAAAGCAATTCTTTCCTCCGTTGGCTTCATAATGAAGAAGAAAGGCCCTATTGTTAACAACACCTTATATTTATCTCACATTTTTTGCCAGAGAAGCTCCAAGTGCTTCTGAGATATAATCTTGTTCATCCTTATAAAAGGGAATTGTAAGGACCTCCTGGTGATTCCAGCACTTCTCTCTCAGTACCAAACAGTTTTACATACAAGCTTCTCCCTCCTGACTGTGATTAACACTTGTTGGTTTAGGGTCACCAATACACAATATGGATTAGAAAATAAGGTAGAGGGTAAAGAGCCTATACTCTAGTGAGTTTGGGTGCTCACCCTGCTGTCTCTTGCTTATTAGTATTGCTTTGTGGATGATTTGCTTTATCTCTCTGGGCCTCATTTTCCTCATGTAAAAACAGGGGGATTGAACTAATCAACTAACTGAACTAATTAATGCTCCTGCCAGTTTTTACCTTTTTATATCTATCCCTTCCTCTCTTCTCTTCTCTCTCTTTCTATCTATAGACCCTGTTTATACTCTTGAGATGCCCTTGATACTGTCAACCCTATTTGTAACTTCTGTAACTAGCTCTTGGTTCCTTTATCCTTTTTAACTACTAAACTGCATCTGCCAAGTCGGGAATCCTATTTTTATTCCTCTTGCCTTCTAATGTACAATTGTGATGGACTATGGTATAGAATGTGTATCTTTTGAAGCCTTGATCACACAGCCTTAATTAATAGAAACTGGGATAGACCCAAAGGGAATCTCTAGAACCTTCCCTTAATATGCTGGCCATTTTTTATTTACATTTATTTTTATTCTCATTTTAACAAATACCAAAATAAAAAGAGCATTTATATGTTATATATCAGGAAAGGACTATACCTGAAACTATATATCTCTATTATGTACAACTTATTTGGATTCTAAAATTTAAAAGAAATTCAACATGCACCCTTTAAAGCTATCCTGCTTGTGTTTGATTACTTTTGGACTATCTCCCCTCCCATTTTTTTTATCAGAGAGGTGGTGGAACAGAGATATGACATGAGGTACACATTTTCAGACATAGTCATTGTGTCGATTAATTTTCCTTGACAGTATGTGTTTGCTTCAAGAGCTTCATTGAGTGGTTAAGGTATGTATACGATGTAGAAGTAAATGCCAGTGATACACATATGTCAGCAAAATAGTATAAAAAAATCAGACATTTTAAAAAAACTTAACAGGGTTTTAGCCTTTTGAAATGCAAAAAGGCATCATTACTGGAACCTAGATATGTCAAATTGTACTACAGGTAATTTCAGGCTATGGGTCATACACTCTCCCTACTTTGGAACAAGGATACAATATAGGTATAAGATTTGTATGTATATCCAAGGGTAGAAACTAGTTCTTGATCCCCTTTTGGCTCTTTGCCTCATTAATTTGCTTCAGGAAATCTGCTAGATCTTGCCTTTGAAGCTACTTTTAATAGCATGTAGGCTAATTATATAATTTATATATAACACAGACTCTCAGCTTACCTGAGCTCTGAGCTGGGGAAGTACATACAGTTTTAGTCTCCTTAACTTGTACATAGTTTCTTATTCTGTTGCATTCATTGACTCTAGCTTGTTCAATCATTTTTCAATGAACAGCAGTTTAATTTCCTGGTTTGGGGAACCACAAAAACAGCTGCTGTAAATATTTTTAAACATAAAACTTTTTCTTTTCTCTTTCTCTGATCACTTTAATTAATTTCATTTTGAATATATATCTAATCTCCATAAAGGCCATAAAACAGTGAATAAGAAGGCACAATGGTTAAAAAGAATGCTTTTAAAAACCTATCAGGATCTGATTAGGGCCACCTCTAACTTAGCCGTCCCACCCTTTCCTTTAGGTGTATTAGATGATTAGTCCATTGAATGACAGGTTAGGATCTACCAGGTTGTCTTATAAATTTGGAAGATGATCATATATCATCATAAATCCTATGATCCCAACTCAAAGAAGGTTGGTCTGTGAAGAAAGACTGTGCTTATAATTAGCCCATCAAATAGCAGGTTAGGATGTACCGCTTTCATTTATTACCACATAGCACAGACTTGTGTTTGCCCAGCATTTGTGAAGTGCCTCACTGAAACAGGAGAAATCGAAACCATTTAAGGTCAAGAGACTCCCACAGTAGCCAGGTAGCCAGACCATTTCCAATAGTTATTTCTTAAAAAAAAAATCAGGTAATGGAATATTTGATTCTGGCATAGGCAAGTGAAAAGAATGCCTTGCACAGCAAACCCCTCACTATAATAAACGTCATCAGGTTGGTTGGTGTGGTCTTCATTCTTCAAAGGACAAGTAGTACGCGTATGTCTCCACATTTGCATATTTCCAGAAGAGTCTTTATATTGGCAAATTTGTCATCTTTTTGAGAATAGAAGTCCAACAAATAGAAGTGTTTTTGGAAATATCTTCCTTCTTCCCTCCCTCCTTCCCTCCCTCCCCCCTTCCCATCCTAATTCTGCACACCCTGACTCTGGCTTTCTATGCCAGAGCACCTCTGATAATATGACTTTGATTTTGGTCTTCTAGAATCAGTGATGTGAGAGTATAACCTATAGCATTACACTTCTCTCCCTTCCAGTGTCCTCAAATAGCAGTTATTGATTCACCACCGTCTTCTAAGTACTTGTGCTCTCCTTTAGTTTTTACAACAATTTAGCTTCTTCTCTAGAGGTTGGCTGCCTGCCAGGGCATAGTCCCTAATCTTGACTCTTGTCTGCCTTCTAGTGGCAGTGTAGTCCTTCTGAACTCTAGATAAACCCTTTATGTGTTGGAAAAGGTTACCTGGGATCATTCGCTACTATTAATTGTCTTAGGGGTCCCTAGTATTGTTTCCCTTATGATGGTACTTTGGAAACTAACCAATATACTGCTTTTTTTCATGTATACCTATGATAACATAACATACCTATGGAATAAAATATGCTAGGAACATCATAGAATGTAAACATAGGAAATGAGAAGTCTATATCTATGCAAATATTTGTATGTCCATGAATCAGGAATTCTCAACTCTTAGAGCAGAGCACCAAGATTTATACCATCCCTGCCTTCATTTTCTTTTTTATACTAATTTATCTAGGCTAACAATTACATGAATGATAATTGGGATGATAGTTAATAACTATCCACAAATGTAAAACTATTGACTTAGAGTGTCATAGAAAGAAAACTGGATTTGTAGTTTTGAGGGACTTTGAGTCCTATGCTGGCCATTGCCAAGTGTGTGGCAAGAAGTTCCCCTTCTGTAAAACTGGAATATAACAATGTATACAACTTCCTTGAATGGAGTATTATGAGGAAAATATTCTATAGGAATTGGAGTACCATATAATATTGTTTTAAAATTGTATTAGATCTTAGAATTGTAAGAGATGCCAAGAGATAATTGGCACCCTGCTTTCAGATGGGCAAGACATTACTATCCCTACTTTATTTATTTATTTATTTATTTATTTATTTATTTATTCATTCATTCATTCATTCATTTATTTAAGGCAATAGGGTTAAGTGACTTGTCCAAGGTCACACAACTAGGTAATTATTAGGTGTCTGAGACTGGATTTGAACACAGGTACTCCCAACTCCAGGGCCAGTGCTCTATCTACTGCACCACCTAGCTGCCCCTAACTATCCCCATTTTATAAATGAGGTAACTGGGTTCAGAAAGTTATTACTTATCCATTATCATGTGGCAAGTGGGTGTAGTTGACATTAGCTAGTATTTTCCATGTTCTGTGCCTGGCATACTCTGACCTCTTGCTTCATGAGCTTCTGAGATTTAGAGTCATTGTTTGCCTGGATGAGAACCCCTTCTCATTGCTATCTCTCCCAGCCTTCTCATTTTTAATGGAATTCAGACTATTTCTTCCAATTCATTATCCCCTTCTACCCTCCTTTTCTACTATGCCCTTTGGAAATTCTGCTCTACCATTAACAAATTATTATTCCCTCTGCATCTTTCACACTTTTCTTCTCCTGGACATCACAGAAACCTTCTGGAATAGAGGCAGCACAGTAGATAGAATACAGGGCCTAAAGATAGGAAAACCTGAATTCAGATCCTGCATCAGACACTTAACTAGTTGTGTGATCCTGAGCAAATCACATAACTTTTTTCTGCCTCAGTAGCATCAACTATAAAATGGAGATAATAGCATCTACTTCTCAGGGTTGTTGTGAAGATTAATTGGGATGATATTTGTTAAATAAAAACTTATCACAAACCCAGCAAATATTAAATCTTTAAGAAATACTGTTTCATTCTTTGGGGAAGATACCTTATCCCCAGCCTTCCTTGGCATTGTTTATTGTTCTTATGCCATCTCTACCCTGTTCCCCACTGCAACTTCCAAATCTTTTCTCGGCAATCTTACCTCTTTTGGGGTTTGCTCCATCTGTTCACATCATCTGAATCAGACCTGTGTTGTTGTTATCTGCCAGTGGGCAGGTCACTCTTCCTCTTGAGGATTTCATCAGCCTTCCCTGCATATAGTCTCTTTCCTCGGAGACTTCTATATTTACTTTGATGTCCCTTCAAACATCCTGGGCATGCTATTCATCAGCCTCTTCAATTCCCTTGCCCTCCCTCCATTTTCATTCTACCTCCATCCTCCACAGCAGTAGGCACACAGTAGATTTCACAAGAGTGCTACCTCCATGATCTTGAACTTTGAAATTTTCTTTTTTCATTATATTCTTCTCTCTTCCCATTTTTCCTCACTCTCCCTAATTCTGGTTTTTATTCTCTCTCTCTCTCTCTCTCTCTCTCTCTCTCTCTCTCTCTCTCTCTCTCTCTCTCTCTCTCTCTCTGTAAGGTTATGGAGTTAAGTGACTTGCCCAAAGTCACACAGCTAAATAAGTAGTAGGTTGTGTAACCAGATTTGATCTCAAGTCCTCCTGACTCCAGGGCCAATGCTCTATCCATTGAGCTACCTAGGTGGCCCACCTAGTTGTTATTCTCAATGAAACCTTTGGTTCTTCTGGGTAAATTGTTTTGCGGAGATAAGATGGAATCGTTCTAGATTTGTAGTAAAATGACCTAGATTGTAATCCATCTCTGTCCCTTAGCATTTTCATGTAACCCTGAGTAAACTGTTTTACCTTTCTGGGTCTCTGTTTCTTCATCTGTAAAACGAGGAGATTGTACTAAATGGACTCCTAAGATCCCTTCTAGCTCTAGTATCTATTCTATGATCCATCCTCTCCTTATTTTCCTAGTTTGTTTACTGTGGCATTGTTTTATTTTTCTTCCTTTGCTTTCCTGTCCCTATAGTGAATGAATCAATTTTTCATAACCCCCTCCAAATCCTTTGCTCCCTTTCTTGTCATATCATCAATTACCCAACAGTCCTCAATCCTTGGTCAAGTCCACCATCTGCCTTCTTTGCTTATACTCAGCTGGGAACCCAGCTGGGAGAAATCACACAACTACACTGACTGGATCCACCAGTGATTTCTTCACCCCAAGAATGCTCTTATTCCAAGGCTCTGTCATAGGCTTTTTTTTTATTCTTTACTCTCTATCCCTTGATGATATTATTAAGCATTGATGGAGTCACTTTTTTCCATATGAATGACTCTCATATCTCCATATTCTGGCCTAATTCCTGTCCTGAACTGTCTAATAGACATATGTATCTGAATAAAGCACCCCAAACTCAACAAATCCAAAATTGAACTAGTCATCTTTACCTTTAAATTTTCTCATTCAAGGTACCCTACTTCTGTTGAAGTTGTTGACATCTTTCTCCCCATTATCCAGGTTTCTAATCTCATAGTCATATTAGATCATTCCTTGTCTCTTATCCCCACATCCCATCCAGTCAACCATGTTAAAATAAATGACCAAATATTGTTACTTCTTTCTCCCCATAATTTCTCAAGTATATCATTTTTGTTCATTTAGATGGCTACCAATTTGAGGTCCTCTTTACTTCCTGTCCAGACTATTATAATAACCTCCTTATCAGTCTCCATACTTTCAATTCCATCTCTCTCTCTAGCCCAATTTTCACAGTTCTTAAAATAATTGCCCCAAGGTCCAGATTTCACTATGTCACCCCCCATGCTCAAAAATTGTGAATAATTCTGAATTACTTCTAGAAAAAAATTTATCCAGCTTGTCATTTAAGATCCTACACAGCTGGTTTCCACTGACCCCTTCAGTCTTACTTTGCACTATTTTCCATTGTACAGTTTTATGTTTCCACCAATTTGAACTACTGTACTAACCATTCTCCAGTTTTTTCATTTTCCAATTCAGTTTATTAGCACAAGCTGTCCTTCATTCTTCATACTTCTTCCTTATCTTCTTTTAACACTTTGCTGAAGGGTTATCTCCTTGGTGAATCTTTTGGATTTATTATCTCTTAGTGTTTTCATCACCCTAAGTCAATATCAGCATATAATCAATATTTCTAGTACTATTTGTCCAATCATTCTTTTGCCCCATGTACTTTTGTCCTTTATTAGGATAGACATAGATAAATAAGCACAGTGAGACAGGATAGCAGAAAGGGGGAGAGGGAGGGGGGAGGGAGAATTTATTATTTGTATTATTTGCTAACTATTGCCAGGCACTCCTTTATGCACTATGGATTCAAACACAGACACATAGGATTGTTTCTTATGCTTATCCCTCTTGAAGGCAGGGGCTATTTCTTTTTTTTAAAATTGTATCTCCAGTACCTTGAACAGTATCAAACAGACCTTTAATACAATAATAGAAATGAAAACAAATCCGAAAGACTTAAGTACTCTAATCAATACTCTAGAAAGATTGATGATGAAATATGCTTTCTACCTTTTGACATATAGGTGATGACTAGAGGTATAGATTAAGATATATTTTCAGGTATGGAAAATGGTAATTTATTTTGCTTGACAACTTTTTTTTATAAGAAAGATTTTTGTGAAAATTGGGGGTTAGTGCATGAGTTGTGATAGTGATGCAAAAAAAAACAAGAAATGAAAGTAAAGGTTAATGAACTGTTCAAAAATTCCAAGAGACAGCAGAAGGAGGTTCAGAGAAGACATAGAGTAATGTAGATAATACCATGTTAAATTCAATTTTTTAAATGGTAAACTGATGTAATGAATCTTTATTCATGGTTTCATTTTCAATCTTCTCTTTTGCCTTTTTATATATGGAAATGTTTATGTATTTTGATGCTTAAATTCATCATTAAAAAGAACAAAAATTAAAAAGTAGTTTAATATATTATTTGTTGAACTGAATTTTGCATGATCAAATAAAATATTTGTAGAGCTCTTTGAAGATTTTAAGTGATATGTCACCTTTTTATTATTGCAGAGACTTGTAATGATGACCTCAAGAAAGTGAGATTATTAACATATTTTTTAAAAAAGATCTCTCTTTCTTTTAGATCTTCATTCTCTCTTTTTTTATTTCTGAAGACTCTTAGGGCAATGTGGAGGATAGGTCAAGGGGTAAAAGTGGTGAGGGAAGAGGACTGGTCCTCATTTTTTTCTTCACTTTTTTATTGCTCCCAAACATTGTGTCAGTCTTCTCCAGGAAGATCTTTCTCTAAGGCAGTGAAATGAAAGTCCTCCTCAGTAGCAGATTTGAATCTTTATTTGAAATAGCAGCAGCTGTTGAGACCACATTAAGGTTTTTGGACATAAACACCTTCCAATCCATGATTAAGTCCTTCAGTTAGTGTTCTCATAATGTAATGAACTCTTCACATACTGATGCCAGTTTAATGTGCCACTTCCCCAGGAAGAGCCTAGTAATTTAGTGTTAATTAATGATGACTTATTACAAATTATGTTACTGACTTACTGATGCTCCTGGGTGACATGTATGTCTCCCAGATGAAGCCATAACATTATTAGTTAGCATTCACACATCACTTTATATATGCAGAATTCTTTGCAATCATATTCTCAGTATAGTCATTCTTCCTGCCTGATCTTGCTATACAGGTTAGTACAATTGCCCCTTATTAATAAATAAATTTCATAGACTAGATTTCCAATTGACAAAACTGATAAAGCTAGGAATTTTACATTGCTTTGTGCTTAAAAAATTTGAGAGCTGAAATATATCATGTTAGATGGTGGCAGCTATTGGTTAAAACCATTATATTGAAAGCTAGCTCTACTAAATATTACAGATGACCAACAAAAGGAAGGGCTAGAGTCAGCTTTATGAGCAGTAGTTGTGGAATGAGATGACTCTTCCAATGGAAAGAAATTACTATGTTTTAGGGACAGGAGAGAGCTGGGACCAGCAGCAAAGAGGACATCATGTCAGTGGAAAAGTATCAATATAAAAAAAACAAACAAATTGCTACATTGCAAGTCCTACTCTTGGGTGTACCTTCTAGCTATTTTCTTAACCTCTTCTTGTAAACATTTTCAGGACAATGTCTTGAAAGGGAACAAATCTACAATTTTATGTAAAACTAGTCATAACTCATGTTTATATAGAGCTTATGGTTTTCAAAATGTTTTCCTTGAAATAATAATGTGAGATAAGCAAACAACCCCACAAGAATGCCACGGAATGAATTTGGAAAACAATGATTTACTTTGCAGAAATTTAGTCACAGTCAACTTCATGGAAGCACATCTATACTGTTAAGAGTTAAGGAAGGGGAATTTTCTTCTATAATTCCCTTATTTTAGAAATGAGTAATATGGCAATGCAGTGATCAGCTAAGACTTTTGGAGGAGGAAAAGAATGGAAGGGGGAGGCCTCTTTGGTCCTCTGAATGATTCCCAGTCTAGTTCACTCCTCCATAATCCCTGTTGTTTGCCTACTGATGTTGACCTTTTGTGCTGGATACACTATATAGTCTGAAATATTAAACAGATCTGTTTGAAACAATATTTTGAATTCTAATAAGTGATAAGGAGAGGGGAAATGAGATTCTTTTTAGGCCAGAGGAAGGTCAGATTTTTACTCTTCATGGAAAGATTATAAATCTGTTTGTTTTGTGGAGTTGGTGTCAAAAATAAATTATTTTCTCAGAAACTTATTTTATAAAAAGAGCCAAACAAACTCTGCTTCTCTCAAAGTAACTCAGAGGTATTATTAATATCAGCTTGCTTTTGTTGTCACACTAAAACAAACTCCGAATCTTAATTAATACATACTCTTTGGCTCATTGTTCTCCTGCATGCTATGTGGTATGAAAGCACCTTGGATTTGAAATCAGTAGATTTTATTCCTAGCCATGAGATGGAAGACAAGAAGTCTGTAAAGAGTTCTCATGCATGGGTGCATAGTTTTAGCATTATGGTATTTTCTTCTACCAATACAAACCTTGCCTTAAATTATATATGGTCATCATAAACTGTACCCAAAACAATTCATACTTGGTGACTGACTCTCTAATAATAAACCTTTCCAACTTTAGCTGGCTTAGACCTTAGACAAGACTAATGCCACCTTAGGGCCTATACCTAAAACTTTTTCTTTCAATTTTTATTAAAACCTTACAGATGCTTCCCTGGAATAAACTTGAGAAGCTGTGGTCATTTCCATACAATGATAGTGAAGCATTAGAATAGAACCTGAGGATAAATTATAAAATATCACGTCATTAAGATCAATCCGATTTTAAAGAAAAAATGGACTTTAGTAATAGTCAACTGAGAACTAATTTTATGATAAACTCTGAGGAGAGTTCATATTAGAAACTCTGACTTATTATTTTCCATCTTATGCATTTAATACAGTTGGCAGAACCCAAACAAACCATTTAGATATTCAAATCAGATTAGTAATTTACACCTTTCTTGAGGGATTAGTAAAAATATATTATTCTAGGCAGTTTTCAGAAGAAGAAATCAAAGTTATCTATGGTCACATGAAAACAATGCCCTAATACTATTAGAAAAATTCAAATTAAAACAACTCTGAGGAAACACCTCACACTTAACATCTTGGTTAAAATGACAGAAATAGAAAAAACAATAAATGCTGGAGGGGAAGTGTGAAACCTTGGATATTAATTCATTGTTGGCGGAGTTGTAAACTGGTTCAACTGTACTGGAGAGTAATTTGGAACTACAGTCAAAGAGCTATAAAACTGCATATTCTTTGACTTAGAAATCCCATTACTAGATCTGTATATCAAAAGATAAAATAACGGGAAAGGATCTATTTGTACAAAAATATTTTAGCAGCTTTTTTATATTTTTATTTAATATTTATTTATTCTCATTTTGTACAAATAATGTTTTTTATACATTAATGAAATGTTCTTGTTTAAGAGTAAACAAAATACCCCCTCCACCCCAAAAATATAGACTTGCTTGAGCGATAAAGTAAAGGGGAGAGAAAAAATTAAAATTAAAATAAAAAAAATAGTAATAATTTTAGGTATGGCCAGGTGGGCAGTGGATGGAGCACCAGTCCTGGAGCCAGGAGCACCCATATGTATGGCCCCATATACCCAACAATCACCCAGCTGTGTGACATGCAAGTCACCCCAATCCCACTGTCCTGAAAAAAACAAAAAAAAAATACTCAAAATAAAATAAAATAGTAATAATAGTAGGGGCAGCTGGGTGGTGGACAAAGCACTGGCCCTTGAGCCAGGAGCACCCGGGTCCAAATCTAGCCTCAGACACCCAACAATCACCCTGCTATGTGTCCTCAGGTAGGCCACCCAACCTCATTTGCCCTGCACCCCACCAAAAATAATAATAATAAAAAATGTGCTTCAGTCTGTGTGCCAACACCATCAACTCTGTCGTGGGTGGATCACATTCTTTATGATAAGTCTATCACAAAAGTTACTTCCATATTTTTCCACTATTGCCATTGCTGATCACAACTCCCTCCTTTTGTATTTCTCCACTACCATGTACTATATTTTCTCTCTCCTTTCACTCTGACTCTGCTGTAGGGTAGCTGAGTGGTACAGCAGACAGATCCCCGGCCCTGGGACCAAGAGACCATGAGCCACCATACCACCCCTTACCCAGCATACACCTGGCCCTATGGACCTGGACAAGCCATCCAATCCCAGCCCCTTGCAAGAATTAAAAATGAAAATGTGTTATATTTGACCACTCTCCCCCCATAGTCCATCCTCTCCTTCATTCACATCCCCACTCCTTCCCTCTGTTCCCCCCCCTTCTTACTCTAGATGTCTATACCCCATTGAGTATATATGATGTTTCCTCTCCTAGCCACCTCTGATGAGAGCAAAGATTCCCTCATTCCTCCTTTACTTACCCCTTCTATATCATTGAAATAGCTCATTGGAATAAAGAAAATCTTATTATATGAAATATCTTGGCCTATTCCCCTTCTCCTTTTTCTTTCTCCCATTATATTTCCCTTTTTTCTATTGACTTCATTTTTACACCATATTTTATCCTCAAATTCAGCTTTCTCTTGTGCTTCATCTATAGAATCTCCTTCTACCTGCTCTGTTAATTGAGAAGGTTCATATGAGTATTATCAGTGTCATTTTTCTATACAGGAATACATGCAGTTCATCATCATTAAGTACCTCATATTTTCCCCTTCTCCAATCTCTATGCTTCACCTGAGTCCTGTATTTGAAGATCAAAACTTCTGTTCAGCTCTGGCCATTACAACAGGAACATTTGAAACTTCCCTGGTTCATTGAAAGTCCATCTTCTTCCCTGGAAGAGGACATTCAGTTTTGCTGGGTAGTTGATTCTCGGTTGCATTCTAAGCTCTTTTGCTTTCTGGTATATTATATTCCAAGCCCTATGAGCTTTTTAATGTAGTTGCTGCTAAGTCCTGTGAGATCCTGATTGCAGCTCCACAGTATTTGAATTGTGTCCTTCTGGCTGCTTGTAATATTTTATCTTTGACTTGGGAGTTCTGGAACTTGGCTATAATATTCCTGGGGGTTGGTTTTTTGGGATCTCTTTCTCGGGGGGATTGGTGGATTTTCTCCATTTCTATTTTGCCCTCTGCTTCTAGGATATCAGGGCAATTTTCCTGTAGCAATTCTTTGAAAATGATGTCAAGGCTTTTTTCCTGATCATGACTTTCACGTATTCCAATAATTTTAAAATTATCTTTCCTAAATCTGTTTTCCATATCAGTTGTTTTTTCAATGAGATGTTTCATATTTTCTTCTAATTCTTCATTCTTTTGGTTTTGAAGTATTGAGTCCTGATTTCTTGTAAATTCATCTATCTCCCTAAATTCTATTCTTTGTCTGAAGGATTTGTTTTCCTCAGAGAGCTTTCTTATCTCTTTTTCCATCTGGCCAATTCTGCTTTTTAAAGCATTCTTCTCCTCAATAACTTTTTGAACTGTTTTTATCCATTTGACCTAAGCTGGTTTTTAGCATGCTATTTTCTTCAGCATTTTTTTGGATTTCCTTGACTAAGCTGCTGACTTCATTTTCATGTTTTCCCTGCATCTCTCTCATTTCTTTTCCCACTTTTTCTTCTAACTCCCTCATTTGTTTTTAAAAGACTTTTTTTGAGCTCTGTCATAGCCTTAGCCCAATTTCTGTTTTTCTTGGAGTCTTTAGATGCAGGAGCTTGTGCTTCCTCATCTTCAGACTGAATGTTTTGATCCTTCTTGTGCTCACAGGCAAAATATTTCTCAATGGTGTTCCTCTTGTTTCTCTGCTTGCTCATTTTCCCAGACTAAGCCTACTTTGGGGGGTGCTTCCTGAGCTTTTGGGACACTCCCACAAGAATCTCAGTGTGTGAGGCTCTGTCCTGTCTCCTGGTCTGTGAATGACCATAAGTGCCCCCCTTTGCCATGGGGCTGAGGTGGGGGGCCCTGTTGTTCTATGGGGGTGGGGCTAGACTGCAATCAGGATCTGAATGTGGTCAGAGCCCCGGAGTCCTGTTCCAGGGACAGAGGACAGAGCTCAGCAGTCTCTCTTCACTCCCCTCCCTAGGTTCAATGGGCTCACACCCTGGAGGCTCCTGCTTACCAGCTCTGCCTGCTTCTGTTTCCTGGATCTGGACTGCCTTGGCCACATTGCTGTGTGCCCTGAGGGCTGGGCTTCATGTGCTCGCTCTGGCAGAGGTACCCCCACTGTTTGTCCAAGTTGTGTCTGGTGCTTCCCGTGGCATAGGTCAGGAAACTCCCCCACTGCTGTGAGCTGGGCTCCCAGCGCCCTGGGGCTGCCTCTGGGAGGCTGAAGTTCTTTGGCTCTGATGGGCCATCCTCCAACCGTGGGAAGCAGAACCTTTCTGCTCTTTTCCAGGTTACCTTGAGTAGGACAACTGCTTCACTGAGTCCCTCTGTGGGTTCTGTCTCTGGAAAATTTAGTTAGAGTCCTTAGTTTGTAAGTTTTATGAGAGATCACCTAAGAGACAGCCTCTCTTGTTGCCACCTTTGCTCTGCCCCAGCAGCTTTTTTTTTTGTGGTGGCCAAGAACCGGAAATGGAAGCAATTTCCATGAATTGGGGAGTAGCTGAAAAAGTTGTGATATATGATTGTTATGGAATACTATTGTGTTATATGAAATGGCAAGCAAAATGGTTTCAGAAAAACCTGGGAAGCAAAGTGCAGTAAGCAAAACCAGAAGAACATTATACATAATAAAAAAAAATATTTATGATGCCCACTTATAAATGATGCAATTATTATCAGTAATACAGTCTTCCAGGACAATTCTGAAGGACCCATGATGAAAAATTCTATTTCCTCTTCAGAGAAAGAACTGATGAAATCTGAATGCAGATCAAAGTACACTTTTTACACTTTCTTTTTCTTTTTTTGTTTGTATTTTCTTTTTGTAATATGGTTAATATGGACATATATTTTGTATGACTGTACATTTATCTATATTAAGCTACTTGTTTTCTTTTTTTTGCAAGTGAACTTTATTATTACTATTACAATAATTTTGTTCTAAGAGTAAACATAACCCCCCCCCCCCCAAGAAATTGAAAAACCTCAAGAATAGTGACAGAGAGAGAAAAGAAATGTACTTCAGTCTGTGTTCAGATTCCAATGGTTCTGTCTCTGGGGTGAGTTGCTTCCTTTATCATAAGTCCACCAGAGAAGTTGCTTCAATATTATTCTCACAGTTGCTATTACTAGCTGTACCTCTACTCTCTTCCTCCCCACTCTCATTTATTCTATTCTCTCTCTCATCCTGGCCCTGTCCAAAAGTATGTTGTATTTGAGCACCCTCTCCCCTAATCTTCCCTCTCTTCTATCACCTATTCCCCCTTCCCTCCCCCATTCCCCCTTATCTCATCCCTTTCTTCTCATTTTTCTCTAGGGTAAGATAGATCTCCTCACCCTATTAGGTGTGTATGTTATTTCCTCTTGGAACCATTTCTGATGAGAATGAAGGCTCACTCATTCTCCCTTGCCTTCTCCCATTCCACTCCATTGAAAAAAAGTTTTTTATTGATTCTTATGTGAATTTTCTTAGTTTCTTATTCAACTCCTTTCCTTTCCTCCCAGTACTTTCCTTTATCACCCACTGACTCCATCTTTTTACTATATTACACCATTATATTCCGCTCCTCCCTGTGTCTATATATGCTCTTCCTAACAGCTTTTATAAATAAAAGTTCCCATGCAGGAATACAAACAGTTCAATATCATTAATTTCCTCATAGTGAGTCCTTCTCATTCACCCCCTTTATGGTTCACCAGAGTCCTGTACTTGGAGATCAAACTTTCTGTTCAGCTCTGGTCATTTCAATACGAAAGTTTGAAAGTCCCCTGTTTCATTGAAAGTCCACCTTTTCCCCTGAAAGCGGATGTTCAGTTTTTCTGGATAGTTGATTCTTGGTTGTAAACCAAGATCTTTTACCCTCTGGAATATTGTATTCCATTCCCTATGAGCTCTTAATGTAGATGCTGCCAGATTCTGCTTAATCCCAACTATGGAGCCTATGTAGTTGAATTGTTTGTTTCTGGCAGCTTTTAGAATTTTCTCTTTGATTTGTGAGTTTTGGAATTTGGCTATAATATTCCTGGAAGTTTTTCTTATGGGATCCCTTTCAGGAGGTGACCTGTGAATTCCTTCAATTTCTATTTTACTCTCTGCTTCTAGGATCTCAGGGAAATTTTGTGGTGTTATTTCTTGAAAAATGAAGTCTAAGTTCTTCTTCTGATTGTGGCTTTCAGATAGCCCAATAATTTTTAAATTATTGCTTCTGGATCTGTTTTCGAGGTCAGTTGTTTTTCCAATGAGGTATTTCACATTTTCTTCTAATTTTTGGCTTTTTTTTGGAATAGTTTTATTTCTTTCTGCTTTCTTGCAAAGTCATCAGCTTCCTTTAGTTCCATTCTGTATTTGAAGGAGTTCTTTTCTTTTTTTTTCTTTTTTTAAATTTTTTTGGCAAAGCAATGGGGTTAAGTGGCTTGCCCAAGGCAAGGTAATTATTAAGTGTCTGAGGCCGGATTTGAACTCAGGCACTACTGACTCCAGGGCTCTAGCCACTGCTCCACCTAGCTACCCAGGAGTTATTTTCTTCAAAGATCTTTTTTTATCTCCTTTTCTAGCTGGCCAATTCTGCTTTTTAAGGCATTCTTCTTCTCATTTACCATTTGATTTGATATTTCCATTAGGCTTAAACTGGTTTTTAGCATATTATTTTCTTCAGTATTTTTTTGTATTTCTTTCACCAAGCTGTTGATTTGGTTTTCATGATTTATCTACATTGCTCTCATTTTTCCTCCCAATTTTTCCTCCACCTCCCTTAATTGCTTTTCAAAGTCTTTTTTGAGCTCATCCATAGTCTGAGACCATTTTTCTGTTTCTCTTGGAGGTTTTGGATACAGAAGCTTCAATTTTGTTGTTATCTGAGTATGTGTTTTGATCTTCCATGGGACTAAAGTAATTCTCTATGGTCAGACTCTTCTTTTTCTGTTGTTGTTCACTCATTTCCTCAGCCCAGGACCAACTTGCAGCACTTCCAAGGCTTTGGGGCTTTTGGGGGGGACACCCCACTGGGATATTTACTCCTCCAATGTCTTATGCTTGCTTGCCTGTGCTTTGATATATAGATGACCCCCCCCCCACCTCTCTCTGCCCTGGAGCTGTAAGGAAGGGTCCTGCTTGGCTACTTAGTATGGAAGCTCAAACTGCAACCTGTATCTGAGTGTGGGCTAGCAGCAGAGTCCTATCTTGAGGGAGAGCAGAAAAATCTCTGCAGTCTTCTCTGACCCTCTTATCATCTGTGAGCTTTGCTCTGGGGGGGTGGGGTGCAGGCTTGTTTCTCCAGATTCTTGCTTCAGATTCTGCAGCCTGTGCTCCTCACTCCACACTTACTCTAGTATAGCAGAATTATCTCCCTGCCCCTTCAAGCTGTTCTGGGGATGTGCTGGGACCAGGCCTTTTTCCAACCCTCGTCTTGGGAAAACACACCTTTCCTATAGAACCTCCAAGTTATCTTGGACTGGGAAAATGTATCACTCAGTCTTTCTGTGGGTTCTGCCCCTCTAAATTTTGGCTAGAGTAATAATTTGTTGGCTTTTGGAGTTTTGGGGGGAAGGAGTTCCCAGGAAATGCTGCCTTCATGCTGCCATCTTGGCCCCGCCCCCTGCTTATTTTCTTCAGGAGGAGACAGGAAGAGAATTTGGAGTTCAAAAATTAAAAAATGTTAAAATTTTTCTACATGTAATTGAGAAAAAATAAAATAAGAGGAAAACAAACAAAAAAGCATTGTTCTAATGTTTCACCAAAAAAAAATTATGTCAAGAAAATAATTTTATTTATATCTATGACTATGTCCTTTTTAATAATTATAACCCCAAAGTATATCAAGCAGGATTTGGGCTATTCAGAGAGTCAACTTACTTTTCAGTATTCAGGGATGGAATGAAGGAATGGGTAGAAAAAAGGAAGACTTGAGACCCAAGTATAACAGAAGGACCTCTGGGATCTATGCTTTCTTCTTTCCTTTTACCCATCACTTTTAGGATACTACCCTGACAACCTTAGCTTGGCAGCTCAGTGGACCCCAACTCAATTCAACAAATCAACTGCATGCATTAGGTATGCATTACATGTGAGATTACCAGGGAGTATACAAAGAGGAATTAGATTCTGCCTTCAAGGAGCTTATAATTTCTTAGGACTAATAAGAAAAACATACATGTAAAAAGTATGATATAGACCAAAATATTAATTCAACAATACCAACATACACTGATGCTCACTTTGTGCATAGTGTTATAGTAAGAGCTAGGAGAAAGCCATTGCTAACAGAACATTGATAAATGAATTCATGAAGGTGATATCTTTTGAGTAGGTCCTTAAAGGATGTATAGGAATTTAGTAGAAGGAGAAATAGAGTAATAGATTTTGAGTATGTGAAATTTCAGCATACATCAACAGTCCATTTTGATGGATGCATAAAGTTTTTTGTAATAAGAGATACAGTTAGAAAGCTAGGATGATACCAAATAGTGCATGGCCTTGGATACCAGGGAAAGGAGTTGGAATGTGGTAGACAATTGGGAGCTGTTACAGATTTTTGAGCATAATGATGATCAAACAAAGATGAGTGAGAAAAATAATTTATGTATGAGGAAGAAGGGTTCAGAAGAGCTTTATGGAAGAAGTTGCTCTTGGGGAAGATCTGGAATTGTGGAACAGGAATTATAGTTTAGTGAAAATTTAAAGAAGATTTTCATGTTAGGTGAAGTGTTAATATAGAACTTTAGCTTAGGATTTGTTTTTCCTGATATGTTAGGTAAATGTGAAGGTAAATATCAGTATTGGCATAAGTTAATATTTTTATGTTGTGTTTGAGATGTTAGATTGTAAGCTTATTGAAGGCAGGCAATTGTGATCTATTGCATTTCAGTGTATCCACTGTCAATTTTGAGGTTCTTAGATAAACTATAAATGGACAAAGTGTATCCTGAAACCAAACTCCTGTGGTGTCTGTACTGCTTCAACATGCGTTCCCAATTTCCTGTTAAAATTCAATCCCCTGAAGCTTCCCACAATACTTCACAATTGGAAAATAGTTTTTTTTTCAATAAAGACTG